>NC_046171.1:39225525-39365344 GCF_011064425.1 Rattus rattus
CCACTCCCACCAGTAAGTCAGCTGTTTTATACTACGTTATACTTAAAGTCTTTGCTTTTGAGTATCAATTTGATGACTTAAATAAAATTAAAGCCTATTTATTCCCCGTCATTCTAGCAACTTAGCAAGTGTAGAGAAATTCTCAAGTGAAACCACACATCGTAAAAAGTATCCCTCTGTTGTTGTGTGTCTAAAACTGAGCCCCCTAGAGTTAACAGCTGCTGGCGAGTTACTTGTGGGTTCAGGGGGTACAGAAGGCCATGGATAGCTGTTTCTGCCACACACATCCAGTTTCTGCTGGACAGGACTTGCTCCCAGTGCCAGTGGACTCGCACTGTTCATGGAGAAAACACTGAGTCCTGCAGGAGCAGTAGCTTTTCAGTGTATCGTGCAGCGTGCAGCGACAGTGAGTAGCAAACAATGGGTGCTTTGTAGAGATGCTTTTAAAACAAGTAAACAGCAGAGCAGAGGGGAAGGATCCTAGTTCCAGAGTGGGGTGCGCTGGTTCTGACATTTAGCACAGTGGAAGTGTGCATGAGCTTAAGAAGCGAGAATATTTTGATTCAGATGTCTCCTCCTGAGGTACTGAGTAGGCCTGGCAGACTCCATGTTTACTTTCACTCGCAGGGTAGGCTTCGGAAGGGGCGCAGGGGTTTGCACACATGCGTTCTGTGCACTTGGACTGTTGGAGACACCATGTGCTGGTGGGTTTACTGTTTCCTGAGTTCTCAACTTGGAAGGAACCATGAGCATGCATGGGATGTGCATTTTAAGAAGATATAATTGAAGGCTTTGGGTGTCTTGGGATGGAACATCACCGCACAAAAATGTCAGGCTTATACTTCATGTGGGAGGCGACTGTTGGACGTGATTCTGCCGATCTGTGCTGTGGAAATAATATACAGTCGCCTTACCAGCTTGACATCAAAAGGAGTCACAAACCGTGACAGATTGCCTTTGTACTCGGGTCCCCTGACAGCCGCGGATGCTCATGGAGGCCGTGTGAATCAGAGGCGTTTACAAACCTGTCCCCACATTCTAGTGACAGCCAAAGGGCCCTTGTTAGGTCCTTCGCAGGAGAGCAGCACTCTGCTTCTCCCTCCTTGCTTCATCTTCATGATCTCTTATTACCATCTCACCACTGCGATAAATCCTTGGACCTTAATGTGCAGTCGTTTACCGCAGGCATCTGTTATGTTGTGCATGGGACAGGACTCAGGTTACAACACGGTTTGCTACAATGTCATGGCGCTCTTTGAGCTGCGGCTCTCTGGCCGGAAGAGCTACTGCCTTCAATGAAAGAGCTGTTTCTTTATAAGGCAGTAAAATTAGTCATTATTGCCTACTCAGTGGCTATTAGAACCAAAGCCTGGTGTCTCTGACTCACGGCTGTGCTTGTATGGATCAGTGTTTCCCAAACTTGAGTCATTTGTGTACCACATCTGCTACCTCACAAGCAGTCCCTTAGACTCACCCTTTCTGTCAGAAGCTGTGTTTGAAAGCAAAATGTCATGACTACCGTACATAGAAAACCAGTATCATTTACGATAAATTGAAGCCCATCTTTAAAAATAAAAGACACCATGGAAATAAGAGACGGCCCGGGCCAATGACTGTACATCTCTGGTGAAGGAAAGATCATCCGGTGTGACACAGGGGTACCACCGGCATGGCGGCTGCAGGAAAGGCAGCAGCATCCCGAGAGCTTGGAAGGGAAGGACGCTCTCATTTTATGGTCCTAGGTTATTTAGGGCCACCCATCATGTCTGCGCTCTGAAATCACCTGGGCTGCCCCTAGAACCACACACCATCCCCTGCGCTACCAGGCAGCACCTGGACCACCAGGGGACTCAGGAGCCCGCCTCTTTCCTCTTTGTCAGAAGAAGTACACACCAGGGTACTTGGAAAGCACTCACTGGGCACTCCCTACAGCCCAGAGTGTCAAGCGTGCTGCCTCCCGAGAACCTCTTTAGCTCAACAGAACTCACATCACTTGGGTCAGAGCTGAAAGGAGGATGAATCTGTCCCTTCAACCACATGTACCTGGAAGCACATCATGCATCTGTGTGTTAAGATAAGTCTGACTGGAAAACCACGCACGTTGAAAAGGAGAAAGGGGATGAAGAGGGGGAAAGGAAGGAGAGGGAGGAGGGGAAAGAGGGGAAGGAAGGAAAAGAGAGAGGCAAGGACACTTGGCGTAGGCCCCGAGCTTTGTTTGATGGAAGTGCGGTGGTACCTTTCACTTAAAGACCTGGGTTCCCTCACCTTTGGTGATTTTGGTTTTACGTCTTTTAGAAGAAATGGAGTTTAGCATAAAATACATGGAGATTTCCCCTATGTGACTAAAGTAAAGTAGTGTTTCTTTCATGCAATAAGTGCCTGTAGATATTTGAGATGTAAGAATACATTCGCGAATGTATTTTCAAAACATGCTCGCCCAAACAAAGCCATATTTTGGCAGAAATGTTAACAGAACTGGACAGTTACCTGTAGCATCAGGTACTCTCAGGAGTGGGCGTGGGACACCACTTCCTACTGATGCCAAGCCTTTGGCACTGCCTGGTGTTCTCTGCCCTAGTTTTCCACAGGCATCATCCTCACACTTCCCTAGTACCCCAAACATTCCACCCCTCTCCCTCTCGCCTATGCCCCAGCAACCTGACCTCTATGAGGTGCTTTGTGGGTTCTTTTGCCTCTGATTCGTGGTTGGGTTTAGCACCCAGATACTGGAAGGAGGGAAGTGGGAGTATTGACACCCTTGAGGGTCTCTCTTAACTGGCAGTGACCTTAGGAGGGCAGAACAGTTCTTACTGGGAACCCTCCCTACCAGTGTTTTATGCCTTAATGTCTCAGCTCAAGTGTCTGTCTTTCTAGCTCTTTCAGACCCTGGAATGTAATGGAGTCTGCTTTGATGGGCTCCCTGCTGGACCACAGTAGGCCTTGTGGTTTTGCCGTGCCTTGCTCATTTATGCTGCCTGTCAGGGAAATGCCTTGACCGACAGGGTACACCTGTAGTGTTGCTGCCCCACCTTTACAAAACAAAGGTGCACTTGCTTCAGAGGGATTGGCCTCTGACCTCAACAGTAGTGTATTCCCTGTCAGTAGACTTCCAGATCACGAATGATGACCTAAAGGACACCAGGTCTTGGGGGAGGGGCTGCTGTCACATACGCTAGGCTAGCCTGGGCTGGGGAAGCTGCTTTTGGTTGTACATCAGAAATACCAGAGAGATCGGAAAGAGAGGGAGAGGGAAAGGAACCAACAGAGGCTGGGGGGGGGGTGAGAGAGATTGATTAGAAATAGAGGGGTAAGTGTTTTTTAACCTCCTACAAACAGCAGGAATGCTAGCAGCAAGGGCCAGCTTCCTCTGGCTCCCTGCCAAAGAATTTGAGACTCTTTGTTGTCACCCAGGGCAAAGCTCAGCATCGCGATGGCGTTCTCACCATCATCTGCTAAGTCAGACGATTCTCGTAGGCTCCCTAAGTGTGTCCCCAGATACGAAATGCAATTACCTACATAATGGACACAACTTGCTCGAAGCTTATAAAGAAGCCCTCTGTTAAAGCGAATCTCCAAAGTGGAGCCCTTGTTACCGGCCCATGAAATGCTCAGTCTGTGTCTACCAAGCGCATGCCTAGAGAAGGCAGTGGCCTCGTGCTGACCCCAGGAGGAGAAGCTGGAACCCCGCTGCCCAAGTGGAACAGAGATGGGCACGGTGGAGAGAGCACTGGCGCCTGAAAGACATGCGTTTAAAGCCTGCTCAGATCAATTCTCCTGCAGTTATTGGGAGGATTAAATGTAAATCCTCGGTGCTTATGACGTCTTCAGAGTGGCACTCCCTGCCCTCCAGCCTTCCCCTCTCCTCCCCTCCCCTCCCCAATCAGAGCCTTGTTGCCATCTTAAACAATTCACATCCAAATCTCAGGACAAGCACATAAAGGTCATTGGCAGGTGTTGAGTCACTGGGGGCAGACCCAAGTGCTCCAGCTCCTTGAAATGGGTCTGCAAACCCACCTGAGTAATGACAAACTGTCTTCAGTAACGGACCAGGACATGTGGCAGTTCTGTCTTCCAGCAGCTCGAGGGCTGCTAAGAGCTAATTGCTAGAGAAGGATATTAAATGCTTTTCCTACTTTGCCATGTAGTTGATTTTAAGCCCCTTCCTTTGGGGCTTCGGTGAAATCCTTTTGCTAGTGGGTGGGTGGCTGTCCTAGTTTGCTTTCCGTTGCTGTGGTAAACACCATGACCAAAAGCAACCTGGAAGTAAAGGGTTTATGTTACCTTACACCTTATGCGATAGCATGAAGCAGAGGCAGGCCAGGACTCACACGGAGGCCATGGGAGAGTGCTGCTGACTGTTTTTGCCCCATGGCTTACTCAGCCCGCTTTCTTATCCAGCCCATCTCGGGGATGGCTCCACACACAGTGAACTGGGCCCTCCCACATCAATCACCAATCAAGAAAATCCCTATAACCCAATAAGACGGAGATATTTTCTCAGTTGAGGCTCCTTTCCAGATGACCCTAGTTTGTGTCAGGTTGGCAAGAAGCAAACTAGCATAGTTGTATGTGGACATTAAGGAAGAGGGTCATCTTTGATGGGGTATAGTGGGGACAGGTTCTTGTAGGGCGTGGAGCTGGACTTACAGAAATCACCTGACTCTGTAGGACACGCTGTAGTGTTGGATGTTCTTCAGTGGTTAGCCTTCAGTGCTGTCTGGACTTGCTGGCTCTGGAGACACTGAGGTGGCTTTCAAGGGTTCCTGGAACTGTTGTTGGTTGTTTTGTTGATTGATTGATTGATTGATGGATGATTGATCGATTGATTGATTGGTTGCTTTATCACAGTTCAAATACCTGGAACAGTTGTTCTCAGTTTGTAGACACCAAGTAGCCCAAACAAGACTGAGCAGCGGAGCCTTGAGTTGTCCAGTCTGATCAGATATTAGGGGTCCCTCCGAATTGCACTGGAGTCTTAGAGTGTAGCCACACACTTGGGGCAGTGGGAGGAGACCAGATTGTAAGTCAACCGAAACTTCTTACTCTAATCCTCCCTCCATATCCCTTCCCTTCCAGTTGTTCCTTGGCGTGTGTATGTGTGTGTGTGTGTGTGTGTGTGTGTGTGTGTGTGTGGTGTGTGTGTGTGTGGTCTTCCACCCCCTTGAGAGCTGTTGTGAACTCAGGAGAGAAAGGAAGCTGTTAGAAAGGCAGAACCCATAGAAGAATTTGAGAGCCAACCTGTGAGAAGCGCCAGCACCCCCTCCTCTTGCCCCCGCCCCAGCTTTTCTTTCACACAGCCTACATTTTTTTTTCCACTTCAGCATTCAGAAGGCTTGTAATTCGATCATTTTAATTTGTGGTTATAAATGACCTTTTATTTAGAAAAAAAAAAAAAGAGAGAGAGGCAGTTGCTTCAGAGAGGGTGTCTGAGTCATTCAGCAGCGAGTGACACTGAGAATTGTCTCCATCCAGCTGACTGTGGGCGCCAGGGTAAGGGGCTGTGGCTGGAGTGTGGCCAGGAGACAGCTGGGAACCTCTAGAGGAGGGGCTGTCAGAGGTATATGCGGTGGCACGAAGTCAGTAGGACGACCCAGGAGGGGCTGTCAGAGGACAGGAAAAGGGTTAAGCAGACACCTCTGAGATCCTTCTTCCTCAGCTTCAGAAGGTGAGCCGCTGCAGGGCTGAGTATAGGTAAAGACTAGTGGGCGGGGTGAAGCAGCAGCAGCAGCAGCAGCAGCAGCAGCAGCAGCAGCAGCAGCAGCAGCAGCAGCAGCAGCAGCAGCAGCAGCAGCAGCAGCAGCGGCGGCGGCGGCGATGCCCAGCTCAGTCTGAACCTGAGATACACAGTGAAGCAGGGTAATGGGGCACACACCTTTAATCCCAGCAACTCGGGAGGCAGAGGCAGTCTGGTCCAGGGCTACACAGAGAGAAACCCTGTCTTGAAAAACAAAACAAAGAAACCAAGTATCAGACTCTAATTCTTAACAAGCTCATCAGTACATCCAATTAATAACTGTGGCTTAAATAGCATCAGGGGCTGTCAGAGATACATGGTGAATCATTTTGAATGTAAGTTTGTTCCAAACTGTGTGTCTGAATCCAAGTTTAGCCTCATGATCTGATTTTACTCAATGGTGCTTCTGCTTGGCCCTAACATTTGGACAGCTCGATGAGACTTTTCGTAATGAAAAGCCCAGAAGGGGTTATGGGTGAGAGCCTCTGAGTTGGGTTTTGGAGTGTTCCAGGCTTTGCTCATGGAGAAGGCACTGTTACGGATGCTCTCAGTCGGCAGAAGGGCCTTAGAGGCCTCCTCAGATGAATACAGCCTGACTGACTCCTGGAGGTTCTTCTAGTTAGGATGAAGGCCGACTACCTCACCTCACCCACCATCTTGCTTTTATAAGAGAGCTGATAGCTCTTGAAGTAATGGCTTAAGGAAGCCGCAAATGGAGTCAGGGTTTCTTCAAGTTCTCTCAGTTCAGTGACTCTCAAGTGTCCTTCCAAACAGGCAGAGAGCTCCTTTGTCACAGCCCTGGTTTTTGTGGCCGTTAAGTTCTGCATAGGTTAACATTTGTTTCCAGTTAACAAAGACTGGGGACCAGAAAGTTACAGTGATGTCACTCACGACAATAGGTATAATACGGGAAATGTTGCATGTTCCCCGAGCATAGATACTCAGTAGCGTGAAAGTGAAACAGTAGTGCGGCCCCTTTCTGGCTCAACAGACAGATTCAGTGGCGCTACAGTGCACTGTTCAAATCTCTCTCAGACAGAAAGGACTGTTGTTCTGTGGAGCTCCCAGAAACCAGCTGGGAAGAAGGAGACCCTCAGGGCAGACTAGAGGCAGGTGGCTCTTTTGGAAGGTTTTACCCTCCATTCCTGTAGAATTTTGTTTTCTGTGCTAACACATGTGGATGAACCCTCAAGAATGGCATTGCCTTGGTTTTCTCTATTTTGGGGTCTGTGATGTAACTCCTTGGGCTTTTAATTTCTCAGAAATGAAATGTTCTCATAAAGTTTATTTAGTTTACTTTAGCAGCTTTTGACACAAACTGTAATTTGAGGACGAGGAGACCCCAATGAGCCCTGTAACTGTATCCACTGCAGTATTCCTTCAGGAACTCAGCATATGGGAACTATTTAGAGGGAGGAAGGCTATCGTGGGAAAGATGATCCTTCTCTGTTCTCTCTTTATGTGGTTTATTCCGCTCCTAACTTGTTATATATTTTCTGGTATTTCCTTAGAAAGTAAATGTCCAATATCAATGCAGTAGTATTCTTTGTGCATATAGTTCTGTATGCATCTGTCTCCCATGGATTCTGCCTTTGGCTAATTCTACATTTAAACTCGTTACTACAGAAATTGAATTATCTTCGGCAAGTGGTTCGTTATCTCACATTACCCTTCATCTCTGGGGTCTGTTCACACCTAAGCCAGGAGTCAGTGTTTCTCAACACTACTCCCCCCCATGACAGCGATTCTCCACCTGTGGGTTCCAACCCTCCACAGGGGTCACATCGTACCCTGCATACCAGACATAATCGGATGTTTACATTATAGTTCATAACAGAACCAAATTACAGTTTCAAGTAGCAATAGAAATAGCTTTATGGTTGGGGCTTGCCACAACACGAGGGAGGGACTGTATTAAAGGTCCGCAGCCTTAGGGAGGTTGAGAACCAGTGCTCCATGTCCTTAACAGCACGTGAGTCCTCTTGCCAGGGTGGAGAGGATGAAACAGATTAGGACTAAAAGGCGGGGTATATGGTGGAAGGAACTGGCTGGGATATCAATCAAAGGCTTTGTAGGTCATAATCCTTACTTACAGATATTGTCGGTAAACCCCAGAGAGTGCAGAGAACTGAACGACTGCTTATATTGGCACCAAATAATAAAATCCCCTGAGAATCACCTCAATTGGAAAAGCCTAAAATCATGAGTTGTACAAAAAGACTGCTCAAAGAAATGAGGCAGTACCCTACACTCAGACCGTCTAGTGGAAGCCGTGTTTTGATGTTTGGAGGTAGAGGATTCTGGGAACAGCTTTACTGGAGAGAGCTGGAAAAGAGCCGTGGTAATTCCGACTTGCCTTAAAGAACTTCACGTGGATTCTGGTCATCTGCTATCAGACAGCCATGTCCTATAACAAAAACACACATGACGGGAACTCTCAGAGGTTTGCACACTTCCCTCAAAGCTCACTGCACGGCCATCTTGTCACCTACACAGATTGTATAACCCGAGCTTCCCCCAGGGCCCAGAAGATTCAAGCTAGGAGATGATACCCAAAACACAGGCAGAGCTCCGCGGCTGCCCCCAGGAAGGCTGTCTGCAGAGCACTGAGGTTCCCAGCAGCCGCAAACCGAGAGAAAGCTGACACCGTCCAGCCGTGCACAAGCCAGGCTGGGTTTGTGTCACCCCGTCTTAGGTACACTATTTTTATAATTGGTTCAGTTTTGTTTTGTTTTGTTTTGTTTTTCTTGCTCCTTCTGGAGCACTGGAGACAGGCTGAGAATTGGGAGTGAGTGATGTGTTCCCAGGCACCTGTATGGCGGATGTGGAAGATATGTTGGATTTTTATATTCCAGCATTGTCCAAACATCTCCTCAGACAGCCTGTTCCTGTGTGAGTATTGGCTGAACCATTTACATTCAGACCCTAACTGCAGGACACCCCAGACCTCCGGTGTTCTGTTCTCTTCCAAGTGGGGGTCCCCAGTAAGCCTAACTAAAGTCAAAGATTTTGCTCCACTGCGGACCGGGGTGGGGATGTGTTGGGTTAAAGTGCTGCCTGGCCTCCTACATTGCAGGCCAGAGGCTCTGGGCCAACCATGCCCTCACTTTATGCAGGGGGTTTTATTATTTGTTGTCTGGGGTCTTTTTTCCTTTTTTCTCTCCTTTTTCCTATCTGTGAAGCACTGGGGTATAATGCAAGAAGTTTAAGGCAATAACCGTGAGACAATAAAAACCAAATAGAGGAGATTGCTAGATTAGACTTTTATCAATGCCCTCTTTAAATCATGCAGATTCACCCCTTGGATGCTGTCTGTTGCATCCTACCCATTGTCCTTAGAGGTAACCGAGCCATGAATTCCCCAAGAGAAGAGTTGAGGAGAAGCCCCCAGGCCTGTGTAGGGGAGGTTTAAAAGCTGGGTCTCCAGAAATGCCAGGCAGGTGAGCCGCTGCAATACGGCCTGCTCGCTTCTTGGGACTCCTGCCGCATCGTTCCTTATAGCGTCCACTTTCATTTCTGTCTTGATGCTTTTGGGAGCCAATGAGCAGTATTAACTTATGCTCTGGGGGAAATGGGACAGCGTGGTGACAGATTTGGAGAACACGGCTGCGGTGGGTCCTGTTTTGGATGATTGTAAATTCGGCGTCTGGGGTTTTAGGCAGCCTTTCCTTCCCTTCACCTGCTGACCCTTAGACCTGCCATACCCCGTCCTCCTGCTGCACGTCCTGAGCGATGCTCAATCCTGGCTGCAGAGCCCAGCTGGCTGCAGGGCCTGCTCCCTCCTGTCTTTCCTGCCTCATTTTCAACCCAGCTGGGGTGATGTCTCATTACTTGAAAGAAAATTAAAAAGCATTTTACATTGCTTAATACAGATCACTAATTGAAGCTCCCCTAAACCCAGGGAATTTACTCTCTCATTGATGTGTGCATAACTCCTATTAACATTAATAAAGTTGTTGAGAATCAAAGAGCCGGCAGAAACCCACAACAGAGACCCATTTGATCCCGCTTCACAAAGCGACTCATACCCACGGGGCATCAACAAGCATTTTAAAGATAATTTTTACGACTCTCCTTTTAAAAGTGGAGCATTTTGCAGTTACCGAGTCTATCACAGCATGTTCTCCATGCCCTTCAGAGTTGGGCTTGACTGTTGCCATGGGTGCGGTGCACCCCACCCAGGGTGCAACTGCAGGCTCTGTCCATTTTGCCTGTGCCTGCCGCGCATACTCATTTGCGGTGGGAGCTACAGTTTAAGAGGCTCCAGAGTAAGGGTGTAGTAAGCAGGTGAGGGAGACCAGCCACACTCCAAACCCATCGCTGTGTTCACCCGAGCATCCACAGCCAGCACTGGCTGGTTACTCCTGTGACATCAGCAGGAGGTGGGTTTGAGGTCTCATTACCTGTGGAACCATCTAAACATTCCAGTTTCCAGTGGTTACTGTATGCAAGGGATCTGAACTTGTGAAAATGGGCAAATATCCTTATCTTCTGCGGAAAGTAGGGGCACCAGTAGCCTCCTCTGCCAGGGTCCGAATTCACCCACTTGTGTATTTACAGTCAGCGAGACAGATCAGGTCCCTCACAGAATTTCAAGGACAGGTCTTTGTGTCCCCAGCTTTTCTCCCCCACCTTGCCTGTAGCAGGGGATTAATTGATACAGATGTTTCCACTGATGAGAAAATGAACTCTGCTTGGAAGGTCATCAGGAGCTATCTGGGAGGTAGAGGCAGGCAGATGTCTTCAGTTGGAGGCCGTTCTGGTCTACATAGAGAATTCTAGGCCAGCCAAGGCTTTACAGAGAGAGCCCCTGTCTCAAAACCCAAACAAGAAATGTTGCTTAAAAAACAAAACAAAACATTCCTTAGAGGTGGAAGGGAAGCTGTGAGTCATGTTCAGGGATCTCTAAAGTGCCAGTCACAGTTGCACCAGGCTGGCTGCGTCCTACCGAGCTTTGCCCTTAGAATGTGAAGGTACTTTCCCCGAAACTTTGGAATCCTTTGCTTTTTTTTGTCCGGGTAGGGAAATGAGTATTTCTGTGATTGTTAGTCAGCATATGTGGAAGAAATCACCAAGCCTTTAATCACCAAGCCTCGTTTCCAGCCTCATTTCTTAAAGAGTAAATGTAAAGTTTCCAGGGGAGGAGACGGCGTTGCCTGTCTACATGGAGACTCCATCGAGCCCTGCGAAGGTGGAAACGAGCCCAGGATGCCCTGCGGTGATTGTTCCCCACCGCACTTCAACTGGGTCAGAATTATCCTTGTTTTACAAATGAGGCAGCTGGAACCAGAGACACGAAGCCAGCCTTTCCGGAGCCTCATGTCCAGGCTGGGTCAAAGCCCCATGAGGATTGTTGCCCAGCTCTGCCGTCTGCTGCATCCTGCTGGTCAGGTGCAGAGGACCAGTGTCAGCCCTGTGACTCGTTTGCTCCCAGAGATCCGGTTTGACCTTCTGGTACCTGCCTAACTGGTTCCTGAGCATGACTGCCACTCAGTGTATTTGTTAAATGAATGTCGCAGCCAGAGAATTCGTTGTGAATATTCATCTCTGCCTGGTGGTGTCACTGGTCACTGGTGAATCTGTTTTGAAACTCTTTATTAGAGCTGGTGAGACGGCTCAGTAGGCAAAGGCACTTGAGCCAATGCTGACAACCTGAGTTTGATCCCCAGAACCCACGTGAGGAAGGACCAAACTGACTCCCACAGCTGTCTTCCGATCCACAAGTTGTCTTCTTTCTTTTTTTTTTTTTTTTTTTTTTTTTTTTTTCCGGGAGCTGGGGACCGAACCCAGGGCCTTGCGCTTGCTGAGGCAAGCCGCTCTACCACTGAGCTAAATCCCCAACCCCACAAGTTGTCTTCTGATCTACATACAAACACACCATGGCACATATACAGCACAAAACAGATGTACTACATATATCCGTATATGTGGTATTATACTACACATACAATATGTAAATTAAATTTAAAACATTTTTAGTATTTGATACCCAGGGTGTTGTAGCAGAGGCCTCTAATGGATGACCAAGTTCCTCAGCCAAGTTTCAGATGTAGAGTTATAAGGTGGAGGCATAGCTTCTCATTGATGTAAGCTTATATAATAAAATTTTAAAATTTTCTGGACTTTAAAGTTTTCAGTGTAGGCAGGGTGGTAAGCTATAAAAAAGATGAAGAAGATATTTCTTAGTCATACCAGTATCAAGGTAACAGTGTTCTAATATCAGGGTACCAGTGTTCCAATATCAGGGTAATAGTGCTCCAATATCAAGGTAACAGGGTTCCAATATCGAGGTAACAGTGCTCCAATATCAAGATAACAGTGTTCCAATACCAAGGTAACAGGGTTCCAATATCAAGGTAATAGGGTTCCAATATCAAGGTAACAGGGTTCCAATATCAAGGTAACAGGGTTCCAATATCAAGGTAACAGGGTTCCAGTATCAAGGAAACAGTGTTACAATGTAGTTTTTTTCTGTGTGTATGCTTTGCTCTTGCTTCTCCCACTTAACATTATAATTTTGTAATGTGGTTAAAGAACTGTGACCTTTTCAGTTAATGTAAACAGCAGTTCACTGTACTCCTGTAATGAGTTAAATCTTCCCCTGGTTAATGTTGTTAGCACTGTTGTAAAGGCGTGGCACTGAAGGATTTGTCTCTCTGGTTCTTTTTGATGCAAGAATAGGCATGAGTTAAGTAAACATGGAAACGTTTGATATAAAACGATTCTAAATGGGGATGGGGAGATGACTCAGTGGTTAAGAGCACTGACTGCTCTTCCAGAGGTCCTGAGTTCAATTCCCAGCAACCACATGGTGGCTCACAACCATCTGTAATGGGATCTGGTGTCCTCTTCTGGCTTGCAGGCACACAGGCAGGCAGACCACTGTATACATAATAAATAAATCTTAGAAACAAAAACATTTTAAATAAAGTAGAACAGCGCTGAGGAAGTAGTCTGTGAGAGACATTTACCTGGCACAGCAAGGTCCTAGGATAGATTCTTGGTGCCACAGAAATTAATTTGCCAGAAATTCCTTATCTTCATCCAGTTTATATAATTTCTGCAATTTCATTGGCCTGTGTCCTCATGAATTTCACTTGTGTGATTATTATCTACATGGTAAAATCCTATTTCTAAGGGACTTTTCTTACCCATGTGACCTGTGATCACCGTGATACCAAGGTTTCTGCTTTGTTTGCTGCTGTATCCCTGGTCCTGTGACCAGGATCTGACACACAGTGTCCACTTCTAGTAGCTGTTCTCGCCTCCTCCTCCTCCCTCTTCCCCTCTCTGTTCTCCCTCCTTTCTTCTCTTCCTTTCTCCCTCCTCCTGCATCCCTTCTCCTCGTTTCCCATCCTTCTTTCTCCCTCCTCTTCCCTTCCCCTCCCCTCCTCCCCTGACCCCATCATTAGAGACTCCCAGACAAACAACCATGTCCTTACATTAGGCGGCATGCAGACAATTTGAAGGAGAGTTGGTGGTGGTCAAGAGCTTAGGTCAGAAGCCAGATAGATGAGGCATCAGGTCCCGGGTCTGCAGCTCTCGGCAGCTTCGTGATATAATCTTGAGGAACTTAATTAAGTTCTTCCTGACTCCGTATTCACCTGCAAATCTGAGCTAGAACCCACGCACTCGATAGGGTAGGGCGAAGCCCAGCACTGAGCCTGGCCGATAATAAATACTCTGTAAGTATCCTCAGCAGCAGCCTCTGCTGAAACATGAGCTGTGATCTGTGTCTCAGGGACACGGAGAGCAAGTCATGACGAGAAGTTGTGTGAGCTTTGAGGCAGAGACACCTGGTTTATTCTCCCTGCCCTTCAGTGTCATTGTCATCCGAAGCCATAAACTGTGGCTTATCAGGTAGGGTTGCTGGGGAGGCCACATGCCAAAGTGCCTCAGGTGTTCATTATGGCCTCCAGGTAGGCCTAATGATAGCATCCCCCTGGTGGTAGTTTTGTTTTCATGTATGTATGCATACATGTGTGTGCATGTATGCATGCATGCATGCATGTATGTGTGTGTGTGTGTGTATGTATGTATGTATGTATGTATGTATGTATGTATGTATGTATATCTCTCCCTCTGGCAAGGTGTTCTGCAGTTTTAACTTTTTTGGTGACACACAGAACTTGATACGTTCTTCTGTTATGTGTTATCGAGTACATGCATGACTGATAACCATTTCCCTCAGAGTGGCACTGTGGATAAACCTCTCGCTCTTTAGAGTTGCCTGTCAGTACTGCAGACTGGATGGCATCAGCAGAGAAATTCATTTCCTCACACTTCTGGGAGCTGGAAGGGTTTGCTTCTATAAAGCTCCTCCCTTTGGCTGTAGACCTCTGTCTTTTCTTTTGTCATTACATCACCTTCCCAGCAGGGTTCCTCCTCTGGCGACCTCATTTTGACTTCATTTCCTCTTTAAAGATCCCAATCACCAAACATCCAAAGCCCTATGAGATACACGGCGGGGAGGGGAGAGGAGGACTTAATATAAATGCACAGGGTTGGGGCACAATTCAGTTCGTGACAACGTCCTTGAATTTTTGTCTGTTATTTAATTAAAGAAATAGTAGACATGACTTGAGTTCCGTGACCTGCCGCTTCCCATGGGTTGAGTGTCAGCCCCAGAGGGGTGTGTCTTTTACCTGGATTGGGACCAACGCCCGTTTTAGGGTTTGATTTTGACTTGTTGCAGAAACAAGAGGGCCTTAATACGGAGGGATAGCCTTCTGCAAACCCAGCAATTGCTTTAGCTCGGGACTTGCACACATTTTCTGTAAAGGCCAGATTATAAATATTTTCATCTCTGTGGGCCATACAGACTCCACTGAGACAATTCTGCTGTTGTCACTTGAAAGCAGCCCCAGACAGAACACAAGCAAGTGGGGGGTGGCAGTGTGCCCATACGGTTTCATTATTTGAAATTTGAACTTATTTTTCCTTTCCAACCATTAAAAAAGTGTCAAAACCCTTTCTTAATCCCACAGGTTGTATAAAAGCAGATCAGGACTTTCCACACGGTAGCTTGTGACTTGCTGGCCCTGTGACAGAACTGTCCTTCAGCTAAAGGGCTCTTAATGGAATTGACCTGGGTGGGTTCTTGTGTCTGTATAAATTCTGAACTAATTATCATATTTGATTTCCGTCATATATCTCCACTTTCAGAATTCACGATGAAGAATTTCTCAAGAAGCATATGCCATTCTAGAGAATTCCAGCTAGGGACTAGAGGGTTAAAGGACCCACAGTATCGTCCTCTGGCAGTTGGTGGAATTGTGGGTAGGGTTAGCATCAGAAAGCTTGGACAGGACCTACAGAGCTTGAGCGTGAGAAGTATTCCCTTTGGAGAGCTAATGTTTAGGGAAGCAGTGACTGAAGGTCCATGGATTTCCTCAGTGTGGATGTGCAGAGTCGAGCAGCTCTGGGACCAGCCTCCCTGGCCTTTCTCTCAGGATGAGGGTTAGGAGTGAGGTTGCTTCCTCAGGAACCCCACAACCCCCCCCCCATCTGTACATACTTCTCAGAACTTAGTATGTGGGGCTGTGGGATAGTGTGTGTGTGTCTGTCTGTCTCACATCCTGTGCAGGTGGCCTTCATTCTTAGGGTGCTGGCCTAATTACAGAATGAACCTCTCCTCCAGAGGGTCCTAGAAACGAGCTGTCACCTGGCTGGCCTTCTACACGCCAGGGCTCCCTGGGACTGTTGTATTGGATGTGTGTGTGTGTGTGTGTGTGTGTGTGTGTGTGTGTGTGTGTGTGTGTGTGATGATAATATCTGTCTCCGACCAGAAGACAGGTTGTCCCTAAAACCAATATCCTCAGTCTCCCTCCCTGTGAGACTGGCTGCTCTGAGCTCAGTCAGAACTGCTTGCTGCCGACTTCCAGGACGTGAGTGTGTACCTGTGTGAGGCCTAGGTGAAGTTCTAAGAGCCTGCTCAGTGCTGCAGACCATGCCTTGGAAATTGTCACCGACTGCTGGTCTCCTGTAGTGATTCCGGAAGGACATCTTAAGCATTTTCTGTGCATCTTAGGCCAAAAATGCCCTCTTTCAAGATTTGTCCTTCTAGGATGTTGTAGGCTGTCAATCAAGGTTCCAGAAAAATATTTTTAATGTGCATGAAGTTGGCGTCAAATAGCCAAATTTTTACTTTAAAAAAAAACAATTAAGATAAAATTAAAATACTGAATTACTTTACTGAAACTTTCTGCTTTGTGCCATCCAAACATGCAGTATAAAATGTCTGTACCTTGATAGTCATCTTAAGTGAATAAAACCCCTAATTTGATAATGCCACTCTGAAGCTTTCAGCACTATAAGTCTCTGAATTATCTTATCTTGTTTAAATTAATTTGCAATGTTTCTTTGCTTTCAATGCTTAGGAAAGTTCTGTCTTCGTTTCTGATTTCTTTGGGCTAATGCCAAGAGTACTAGTATTTTTTTTTTTTAACGGAAGGATAGCATTCTTGCATAAAAAATGCAGACGTCGTTAAACGCACTCATGATGAATTTTTCAGGAGAGCTCACCCGTTAGCAGCATTCAGGTGGAAAAGGAATGAACTCATGTGTCGGAAACTCCTAGGCTCCTCTAGTCTTTAGCAGAGAACGTCCACCAAGGGTAGTTAGTAACAGTGTTCTGAAATGAAAAAGGTTAGGCTTTGTCTGTCATAACTTTTTTTTTTTTGGTTCTTTTTTTCGGAGCTGGGGACCGAACCCAGGGCCTTGCGCTTCCTAGGCAAGCGCTCTACCACTGAGCTAAATCCCCAACCCCACTATCATAACTTTTACATGAGTGACGCACGCCCTAGTTAAAGCTGGAGATCTCCCATTCCTGCTGCTGTGTACGACCGCATCAGAATCCATTCAGTTCATCCACGGCAGGTGGACTTCCGTGTTGTTCCAGGTTGGAAACTCTTGCCAGCAGCAGCCCCTCCGTGGGCGAGCACACGCAGTATTCTGCAGGGCTCCTGGTGTCAAGTCCTAAGATGTGCGTCCTTTTAGAGCATGCTCACGTGTAGTGAACAAGAAGACCGCCTGTGACAGACAGTATTTCTTCACCAGCCTCTCCCGACGGCTGTCCTGGTTACGTTAGCCGGTCTAACCAGCATGTGTTGCTGTAGTGATTTTAATTTGTTTTTCTTTTATGGTTAAACTAGAACATTTTAAGTGTGTTGGCTGTTTTCCTGTGTTTTCTGTCTCAACTCTTTGCCCGTTTCCCTGGGTTATGCATCCCTCGGTGATGTACGCACTTCACTGTCAGTTGCAGTGTTACCACTTCCTCCTCCTCTTTGACTCTGACAATACTGTTCCATAGAGAGATTCTTAATTTCAGTATAATTCAAATGGTGATATGTCTTTTTTTTGGTCAGTATGGTTTTTTTTTGTTTGTTTGTTTTTGTTTTTTTATATTTTAATGTGTTCTAGTTTAAAAGACGTTGCCCGTTGGAAAATGTGAAGGTGTTCTATGAGTTGTTTTCTGAAACCCTTCTGTTTGACCTTTTAAAAGAAATTCTGCCATTCATCTAAAACTAACTTTTACTAAAGATTTGTTTATTTATTTTATGTATATGAGTACACTGTGGCTGTCTTCAGACACACCAGAAGAGAGCATCAGATCCCATTACAGATGGTTGTGAGCCACCATGTGGTTGCTGCGATTTGAACTCAGGACCTCTGGAAGAGCAGTCGGGTGCTCTTAACCGCTGAGCCATCTCTCCAACCCCTAGAACTAATTTTCATAGAGTCTTCTTCAAGATACTGATACTGTATATTCACTTCCTGGGATTGCTGTAACAGGCACAACCAAACCTACAGCTCAAGCAACAGAAATGGAGCCTCACAGACATGGAGGCCAGAGCCAGCTGAGGTGTGAGCAGGGTGGTGCTGCCTCTGAGGCCTGGCAGGGAGAGTCCTCTGCCGGCTGCTGGCGGGGACGTGGGGACGGGCAGCGCCTGGCTTCTGGCTGCACTGCACTGATCCTTGTTCTTCTTCCTGAACACATGATCTTCTCTCTGGGTCTCCTCTGGGGTCTCCTTGTGTTTGTCCTTCTTGTTTTAGGTAGGTAGGTAGGGAGGGAGGGAGGGAGGGAGGGAATATGAATATGAATATGAATATCCATCTACCCTGCTGGCTCCAGCATTTTCTGTTATTCTATATAACCTCCCCTCTACATCTACAAGGGAGCTGTAGCTGTAATTTCTGAGTAAGGCCACTTGGTGAGACCTTGCAGGTCAAGACTTCCTCATATCTTTTGGGAAGGTACAATTGAACTTAATTCCTTCAGTGGCCCCAGCACCATGTGCTGACGTTGACTCCCTGTCCGCCTCTGTCTGTTTTGGACTGTGTTGTTCTGTTTGAGTCTCCTTGTACAGATGACTGCTCTCGGCCATGGTTGCTCTATAGAGAATGTCCATGTCTATAAAGTCTGGTTTTCTTTTTCAGGGTTTTTCTTGCTTTTTTGTCATTTATGTTTCCTGATAATTTCTGTTTATTGATTACTTTTGGGGGATGGGGGAGCACTAGTTGTCCTTTTATTTACAATTAAAGATTCAGTTTGTTAAAGAATTGATGTCTCAAAGTCCATGTGCCACCGTCCTCCAGTTCAGGCTGGAGCAGCAGGCTTCTGCCCCACAGAGCCATCCCCTGGTGCTGGGAATTGACTGTCTTTTGACTGTCAATTGACAATTGACAAACAAATGGAGGTTTGTTAAAAGCAGAAGGGAGAGAAAGGAATTTTCTCTTCATGTTCAGTCATCAAGGATTTTCCCCAAGTTTACTAAGCTTAACAGGGCTGAGCCTAAATCAGTCTCACTGACTCCAAACCAGAGCTGGGAAAATAAAAATAAGGCCTTGAGAAATTCTGTTTTTATGGGAGTATGTTGGTTTAAAACACTGTGTCCTCGGGGATGGTTAAAACAGGTTCTTGATAAAGTTGACAAGATGTTGGCTCATCAGAGCTGTAACTAAGAACCTTAACATGGGCTATGAGGTGCCGGGGCTAAGACTTGGGTACTGGCTATAGGAGGAACCAGGCCTCTAATTGTCAGAGCCCTTAGAACCTTGGGCCTGGCAGAGGGGGATCTAAGTGAAGCCTGGTCTGCTGCACTTCTGTCTAATAATGAGAATTTAGTTTAAGCCTTAGAAGTGTGCATGTGGGTCTGGGTGTGCATGTATGTACAGGTATGTATAAATATGTGTGTGTGCAAGTGTATGTGAGTGTGCATGTATTTATGAGTGAGTAAATTTAAGCATACAAGTGTGTATAAATATACACATGTATATAAATATATACATGCATCTGTGTGTGTGTGTGAGAGAGAGAAAGAGTGAGAGAGAGAGAGAGAGAGAGAGAGAGAGAGAGAGAATATGTGTATGTGTATGTGTGTATGTGAGAGAGAGTGTGTGTGTATGTGCATTTATACTGGGTATATGAGACACTCTGGGTTTTGATACTAAAAACTAATTTTTAAATTCTAAGACACTCTTTAGCATTCCATCCATTCTCAAGCTTGATCTGGTCGCAGCCTACATCTAAGGTTTGTGTGATTCACTGTTAGCCTCCATTCTGGGCTTGATGTGAAATTACACAGAAGTGCATTTCCTCAGCCCGGAGCCACTCCAGGTTGTCGCTTTAGCCTGGGGCCAGGGGGAACGTGCCTAGCGGGTGCGCTTACATCACAGCGGTGCAGTGTTTCCAATCCAGACTAGATTGCAAGGCCTAGAAACGGCCTCACTTAAAAGGGCAACTCGGAAACAATTCACGTTTGCTATAAAAACAGTATTAGCTTCATTTTTCTCACTCTACCTGCACCTGAGGTGATTTCTCAACAGCGCAGAAAGATAGGGTTATTGCACACATGTGTTTAAACTAATGGGTTAGAGGCTCAGAGTTGAGCCCACCCTAGATAGTCAACTCATTGTTCCAATGACACTTCATTTATTTCCAACCCCAAATGAGTGGGTACCCTTGATTTACAGGTTTCAGTGTGGTATGTTGGTATATGCATTGCTTGGACATTCCTGGGTGATGTGGAGGTGGCAATGGCACTCCCTTGACTCAACTACCTGTTTGCCTAGCAGTCCATGCCTGAGTGCCCATGAGCCCCCGGTCTGTAGTTCCTAGTCTAATCTCGGAGCCACAATCTCAGGAATCCACTCTCAGCCTCTTAGTAGCCAAGAGCGAGCTCATGGGTGATTCCGCAATACCTTGCACACCGTGAGCCGCTGAGGTGTCCTCCTGGTACTTGAAGTACAAGGAGCAGCCAGCTTGTGAAAGTTGTTTGCCCTTCATATTTCCTTAGTCTGTGGTTGGTCAGTACTTCCTTCCTGCTGGCCTAGTGCCTCCTGTGCCCTTCTCTACTCTGTCTTCCTCCTCTTCCTCTTCCTCTTCCTCTTCCTCCTCTTCCTCTTCCTCCTCCTCCCCTTCTTCCTTCTCCTCCTCCCTCTGCTGTTTGCTTCCACTCCAGCAAACCATAAAGCAACCACAGCCTTGCTGGAGTCCATATTGCTTTCTGGAGGGAAGCTGGAATTGACAGAAGGGGGTTAGCCCGTGGGTCAGCGAGGCCTTCCCAGAGTACCCTGGTAATCAGCCCCGACTCCCACCCAAAAGGAAGAGAGCAGTAAACAGTCACTCAGAACCACCATGACTGGCAGCGGGCGGAGCTTCGTCTGCTGCTTGCTTGTTTAGTGTGTTAGTGGATCATTTGGAGCTCTCGTATTTTGGACCATTTGGTCTTCAGAGAAGATTGTGGTGTTGAGGGGATGGAGTTGGGGCTGAGTTTTAAATCTCTTGTTATTGTGTTCACAGCCACCTGCCCTCACACCACACAGGACAGCAGTAGCCACGGGGGGGGGGAGCCGAGAAGGGAGGGAGGGGGCGCCCCACCTCTCTCAGCCCTTATTCTTTGCTTGTGTTTAACCTTGTAGATAATAGGCAGTTGGGTTTTGTTTTGGTTTTTACTTACCGATTTTGTTTTATCTTGAGACGGGGTCTCTCGGTGCATAGCCCAAGCTGGTATCAAACTTGTGATCCTTCTGCCTTAGCCTCCCAGGTTTTGTTATAGGTGTGTGCCGTCCTACCTGGTAGTCACTGCTGGACATGACTCAGTCGCCATGTGGGACAGAGCCTCGTTTCCAGCCAGCCGGCAGCCTTTGTAACTCTCATTCCTTAGCCTGATTTTTGGAGAGCGTTCCACTGTGAGAAAAACTGATGCCCCTTGTCACATGCACTTGACCCAACTGTTCTTGCGTGCTCACTGCATAGTAGGCTCCCTGGAGAGATGGTCGAGCATGTGCATGTGTGCACTAGTGTTAACCTGGCAGCCAAAGCTCTCGGTCAGCAGCCTGGCTAAAATGCCCTTCTCTGCAGCCCTCTGCTTAGAAGGCCTCCTGCAAGCTTCGTGGCCACAGTGAGACGTCTCTCACTTTCAAAGCATGGGTCTAGCCTATAAATGCTTCCCAGATGGCATGTCGTAGTTGGGACCTAAGCAGCCTGTGTCCCAGAGATTCATATATACAGTAAGGTGGAGGAGAAGGAGCCAGGGTCAGGAAGTGACAGGAGCTCTCGTGAGACACTCTCTCAGTCACTCACTCAGCAGGCGTAAGTTCCGGGCCAGGTACTGCACAAGCGCTGGGAACACAGCAGTGACCAAGGGGATCCCGTCCTTCCAGCTGGTAGCTGATGAGGCACCAGCCAGAACGGCAGCGGAGCAGCACTGGAGGCCGCTGGGACTGGGGAAGTTGGACGTAGGGAAGTGGGCAGGAAAGAGAAAGCAAAAGGTTCTGAGAGGCCGGACAGTGTGCTCACTGACTGACAGAACATTCCTTCTCATCTGCCCACCACAACAGACGCAGCATCAGTTCAGCCCCAGAGTAACCCTCTCCCCAGTGTGGCTATCAAGCGAGGACACACCAGAGTTGTCTGTTGGGACGTTCCATTCTCCACACCCATACACCACCCCATTCTCCACACCCATACACCACCCATTCTCCACACCCATACACCACTCCATTCTCCACACCATACACCACTCCACTTCTCCACACCATACACCACTCCATTCTCCACACCATACACCACTCCTACGTGGGGATCAATTCTACCTGTGGTTCCGTGTAGTCTGTTTGCGTTTCTCAGAAAGAGCTTTACTAAGAACCAGCAGCATCTAAAATGGCATAAATGCCTGCATAAGATACAGCCCTCCTGAGTTTTCCCAGACCAGGGAGCCCCCACCCCCCCACCCACTAATTCCACAAGGAGTCTAGCAGATCCAGAAGCCCCAAGCCCTTCCTACTGGAGGCTGGGACTGAGCAATTAGACTCCTATTGTCTCTGCAGGAAGTGGCATCCCTGTGACTTCTTGGGAAGGCAGCCAGTGACCACTCTGGTTAGGATAATTGGGAAAGTGCCGCATAGCCTCGGGCACATTGCGTCCAGCTGACTCGGAAGCCTTTGGAAATGCAGACAATAACCAGGGCGCTGCTGGGTCAGTTCCCTGAACAGAATGAATCGGCAGAGTTGGGACCCCTCAGAATGTGGGGTGTCCGTGCCTTGCCACTCTCTCCCTCTTCCAACATCACTTAGGATTGATTCCTTTAGACGTTTTCTAGAGCAGACTATGGAAAACTGCTCCACTCGTGGAGGCCTAAGCAGTGAGGGGTGCGTGGGAACTCAGAGGTGCTGGGCTCACCTACACTGTGCTTCCCTGTGTGCTCCTTAGCCCCAGGACCACCCGCATCCTCGGGCTACAGCAGCAGAGCTGTGAACATCCCAGGCAGTACACACAGGCAGGCGCACACGCACATGCACACACACACACACACGCACACACACACACACAGAAAACAACAACAGACAAAAGAGATCCCTCCGGAAGAGTGGGAAGTTCCCAGTAAAACGTTCTGTCTCATTGGCTTACATTGAGCTGCATGTTTATTGTTGACCCTATCACTGGCAAGAGTCTAGGGGTCTCTTGCGTCAGAGCCTCTCTACCCCTCATATACACAGAGTATACACAGCAGTCACCTGGGAGAGTTTTGTTCGAGTGAAGCCTCAGGGCCGGCAACTCCTATGAAATGTCCTGTCGGTGTTCTGGTGTCCTGCAAAGCCCTGAGCCGTTCTGATGCTCACCCCCATAGGGACCGTTGCCCCCTGCTCTCGAGGCACCGTGGCTGGGGGAGTATTTGTGAGGGCTCCCTTAGGAAGAGGACATCGAGAATAATCCAGTCTTGATGAGAACCATCCCTGTTCACAGAGTGTACTGAACGGTCGCCTTTAACCCAGAAGTCACACACAGCCTTGGCGTGCCCTAGAAACAGAAAGCACAAAGGGGGCCGTGCACTGTTGTGTGAGAGGGCACCCGAAAACAGCAACTCCTTCATGACTGCATACACATTGCAGGTCTAGAAACCAAAAATGCAGGAGACAAACCCCACTCTTCGCTATCCTCCAGTTGTTTTGACTGGTTACTAAAAGCATATATCCAAAGCCTAGTGGGGTGGCAGTAGAAAGGATTATGTGCTCATCAGCCTGGGGAGCTCCCGGAGAGGAGGAACACGCTGCCATGGCCCAAGAGTCACTGACATAATGTGAGATGGGGAAAACACTGCCAGCGGTAGATTTCTGCCCGAGCACTTGGTCACTCTGCCCTGGTTACTAACGTGGAGAAAATCGTTCTGCTTTCTTCACTTTGAAAAGGGATAACTATCCTGTGTTCTGTTTGCTTCTGGCAAAAAGCACACGGTCATCCCTTGATGAAGCTACTTAGATAAAAAGGATAATGTGGACAGCCCCTTGTCTACCATGACTCTGACTCATCCCAGATGCTGCAGGGCTTGGAACGGAGGATGTAGCCAGACGCTAAGTCGACCTACCTGAGTTTGCCATCTCTGGTCTCATATGCGAAGACATCACTCCTGGGGCTCTCTTTGATTTACCTGCCCCAGCACCACAGGGTCAGGTCTGCTTGATTGACAGGAAGTTGGATCTTGGTCCAGTTTCCAAGCGCCTTGCCACATGGCTCACCATTCTATACTATGCAAGACCCTGGGAGTTGGAGAGCTTCCTGGCTGCTCCAGACCACCGGAGGGAGGCCGCTGGACCTGATGCTCTGGAAAGGCAGGGACCGTACTTACCACTTATGCCCGTGTAGGCATCCAGGGTGTTACTTATCAGCGAATACTTGAACAGCTGGTCTGTTCCCAGACCTGTCAGTCATCGACACAAATGAAGCATCCACTCTCTAAAAAGGAGAGAACGTTTTGTTGCCTAACCTCAGTCATTTGTCATCTAAATATAGAATGCCACGATGTCCATCTACACTTGTAGGACCTCACAGGCTGCCAAAGAGATGAGATAATATTAATATCAGCCAAGCTTGTACAGTCAGTGTACCTAATCACTGATTGATTCAGACAGCACGGCGAATGCTTCCTTTACTGTGCGGGTGACAGGGGAGGGTATTATTAAACCGGGAATAAAGAGAGAAACAATGTGACTCTCCCAAACTAGGAAAATCAGTGAAACAATGGAAGCTAATGAGTATGAAGAGAGGTTTAAATCTGCTCTTAAAAATGACATTTAAAATGATTTTTGCGGAAAATCATTGACCTGTCTATCAGAGGAAATCCATCTCAACTTTGTTTTTCCACTGGGTAGCTGTTAAATATTTTGATAACTGAGCGTGGATGTGTTTTCCTTCTTTTAAACTCTGTGCATTCACATACTACATTGAAGTTATTAAAGACATTATCCTTTAAAAACGGAACAAACAGCAACAACGACAAAAATTCATTTAGAATTCTGGAAAATGCTACAGACTGACCTAGATAGTCCAGAAAGGCAAAAGGCGCCTGCCTAGGAAAATAGAAAATACCTGTGCCTTCTACTGTTAGGGACGGGACGGCACGGGACGGGACGGGACGGGGAGCCAGGAAGGCACTTGTCAGGCTACCCTGCTTGGGAATATGCACAAAGAAAGCCCGGGCAAGTATGAGTCGGGTGGTACCATCTCACGAGGAGTCCCAGCCGGGGTGTGGGCTCCGCAGTAGGTCTGGGACCTGGTGTATGTGCAGTGGAGGTGAGGAGCCATGCCAGGGCTCGCCAGGTCTCAGGTCAGGCAGTGGGGAGGCCAGTGGTCAAAGCTTAGGCTCCTTCAGCTCTTCCTAGTGCTGCTGCTGCTGCTGCTGCTGCTGCTGCTGCTGCTGCTGCTGCTGCTGCTGCTGCTGCTGCTGCTGCTGCTGGTTCCAACCGCTCTGTGTCCTGTACGGACTAAGTTAGTTCAATGTTGAAGACCCTGTGAAAGCGGCCGTCACGATTCCTGTTTTACAGATAACCAAGTAAGATTTACTAGAGACGAGAGAGAAGAGTAGCCCAGGACTCCCCCCACCCCCAGAGCTAGGCAGAAGGAAGAGCTATGATAAAGAGGAGAGGAATTGGCCTAGGGAGTTCCCCACTGTTCTCTTCCTCTCGGTCGTTTTAAAGGATTGGAGATTCTCAAATTTGCAAGCACAGTTTCTGATTGATTCCACTTTTCACAGGGTCCTTCGTTTTCCTTATTAGTGTATGCTAAAATAATTCATGAATTGGTTCCATTTTCCTGGGCAAACAAAGCAGAGGGGCAGCTGGTAAGGAGTTTGCTGAGTGACTGGGTGCCCCAGTTGGCGAAGAGGCACGGAGAGTGCGTCGGGCAGAGTGGCGCGGATTGTGACTAAGGTGTTTATCTGCATTGTTTTTTCAGGGTCAGTCCTACCGCTGGTTTAGAAGACATGTGGTGTATATAACGTTTGTGATAGTTGGTGGAAATTTGGGTAAGTGCTGTCACATTTATTTCTAACACATTTAGTATAAGTAAGGTGGTGCCCCCGAGGGAAAGCCCCTGCCCCACCCTGGGCATCTTTCAAATCTGTTCTAAACCTCAAATGAAAGTTTATTATTAAACGGGGCACCAAATTGGTATTTTCTGACAATATGCCTTTTTTTTTTCTGGTTAAAACTGATGTTATTAAGAGATCTGGGGTAGATTTTATAAAAATCTATTAAGTCTAGATTTGGGGAAGCTCAAAGGAAGGGCCCAGGACACCATTGGCAATTTAGTGTATGTTCTAAGACAGCTGTGTAATGGGAGGAATAAACTCACAGACGAGAAGAGCGGTGTCCAAAGCCGGGAGTTTGAGATGAACGGCATGTTGAACAGAGAGAAGTTGGCCACTTGAAGAATGGGAAACGAAAGGCAGTTCTCAGCAGGGCTTCCTGAAAGCTGCCCCAGGCTGGAGCAGAAGCTTGAGAGACCAAGAGCTGTCCTGACAGGCGGCAGCGAGGAGGGCAGGCTTTGGAGTCAGGGGATCTAGGTTAAATCTCTGTACCCACTGGTTGTTTTGTACCCTCGGGGTCTCAGGCTCCTCTGTCAACCAAGGCCTTTAATATTTCTGTTGTGGGAGCACGTGGGCTGAGAGGTGGTGGGGCATAGTAGTCGCTCCACGGAAGCCATGCTTCAGGACAGACTCCTTGTGTGGGGACAGTCGCCTCTGAAGATGAACCACTAGAAGGCTTTCAGCAGGAAGACTTGAGGAATGGGTTGTTCACACACATGGGACTTCACAGTGGCCACCACAGTAGCTTCTCCATCACTTTCTCCATAATGAGCCCAGAGAGGGGGATGGGAGGGAGGCGAGAGGGAGGGGTTGTTACTTGGGCCTCCTTCTGCAACCCAAGGAAGCCACAGTCAGACAGGCACAGCTAACGCAGCCTCCCTTCCTGCCACGGTTACAATGGAGTGAGGTCACATCCTTTGAGCTTTTGGTTCAAGTTCTGATACTACTCACTCACGTCAGGAAGAAGGGACAGAGCGAGGCACATGATCCGTTTGGTTCGTATGGACTTTTATTTGCAAACCTTCCTTTCGATCTTACCTCCTGTGGTTACGTGCCTTCACAGAGACCCAATTATTGGACAAACAGTTTGGTTTTGGGGTGGAGCCTTTACCTGCGTTTGGGAGAGAACCAACTGTGTCGTTGCTGCAGGGTGCTGATGATGTTAAGGCCACCTGCCTGGTTAGTGAGTCATGACATGGCCTCAGGAGGTCTCTACAGTAATCTCAGCCAGGAAGTCTCCTGTGCAGCTTTCCTAACCAGGGGTTCAAGTCTTCTCAGCGCTAAGGAGGAACGTGCCTATGGTAGCTTGCTGGAGGTACAGCATTGCAGCCGAAAGGGGTAGGCCTGGTTTCTAACCCACTAGCGAAATTTAATTATCACAATATAGGATTTACTTCCAAATAACTCGGGACACAACAGTCCCATGCATATAGAAATACTTTATCGCGGAGTGAGAACGCTTATTCTGATCTGATCGTTAGACCCTGCATACATGCATTAACTCACTGTGCTGAACCCAGATGTTTTATCTTAATGAAAAACAGAATAATAAACAATTAGGGGACACTAGGAAATTGTTTGAGAAGAGTGATCATATTGTCCCATATCTTAACTGTGGTGTTATTTATACGACTGTAGGCTTTTGTGGAAACCCACAGGACTGTCCAGTAAGGGGACTGGATTCACACTCTGTGTGAATGAAAGATTGAAAGAATGAATTGTAGAGGACAGTTATCTCAGCTGGTTAAAGTGTGATGGCCGAGAGTGACCTGCATGTGGGATGGGGGAGGGGGCTGAGGCTGAGCCCTTCCGGGCACACAGTGCCTGGCACACGGAAGAACCCACTGTGCCCCCTGCTGATCTTAGGCAGGTCGTGGCAGTGTCCCACACGCTCGTCCGCCATGTTTAGATGATCTCCTTCCTTTGCCACCCCCTGTCCTATGAGCTAAACTACCCCCTTCTGATCTTCCTTCTCTCTGATGTTATGTCCTTGTCCCACCCGTCCCATGAGACTCTTAGAAGAGGCTCCTGCTTTGCACCTGCCTAACACCGAAGCCCTGAGCCTGTCAGGATCTGGCCGGATTGCCTTGCCCCAGTAGATGTTAGTAGATTCCTAGCCCTAAACTCCTCCCGCCCATCGCCCTCAGTACTGAGCCTAGCGATGGGCCTGCCGTATTCTGTCGTGTGCTCTTCTGAGAATGGAGAAAGGAGGACAGCGTAGCAAATCCGTTTTCCCTGTCCTGATGACAACCGGTCCTGGCCCTCTTCAGCTGAGGCAGTGGGAGTGCCTCACTACGAGTCAGGAAACTTATGCATCTTAAAGCACAGCTTGTGAATACCTTGAGACACCAAGATTCCCCCTCTCCTCTCGGCCATATCAGTGTGAGAGATAAATGCAAGGAGAGATAAAAATGGTGGTTGTCCTCTGGGATCATTGTGCCTTCCCAGGAGGTGTCTGGTGATATTGAGGATGTTAGGACTATACGTGTGCACACACCCAGAGAATGACCCCACATGTCAGTGGTACTGAGACTCAGAGACTGGTGTTAGAGCCAGAGAAACTTCGAGTTTATATTTTAAAATATTTTAACGTGTGTGTACACACACACACACACACACTCACACTCACACTCACACTCACACATACACACACACAAACATACTCACACACACATACACACACACATACAAACACATACTCACACACACATACACACACACACACACACATACACACACACATACACACATCACACACATACACACATACACACACACATACACACTCACTCACACACTCACACACACACATACACACACACACACACACTCACACACCCATACACACATACTCACACACACACACACACAGCACACACACACACATGCACACACACATACACTCACACACACATCCACAGGCACACACACACATCCACAGCACACACATCCACAGACACACACACATACATACATACACATAGGCCTGAGACGCACCCAAGAACCCTGAGCCTCCAGGGTCTGAGACCCCTGACCTCGCCATTACCCCCAAGCACAAGCAGACATAAATGAATTCAGACAGACAAGAAAGGGAGGTTCTCACAGCCTGACCTCAGCATCTGCAGGCCCCAGCTTCCTCAGATGTGATCGTCTTCAGGTGAAATGGTGTTGTTGCCTGAGCTGGTCCTTGGTTTTGAATCAAGGAGAGTGATTCTGGTGAGACGAAGATGTGCTTAGGGAGGGGATCAAGTCTTTGGGTCCACAAGGCTGTTTGCCTCCGTTTGCCGTGACACCACGGTCTGGCTTAAATGAGTCGTTGAGCACTTTCGTAGCCCAGTATGGCTGCATTCACCGAAGCTGTGACACAGAACAGTTCTCTTAAAAAGACTTTACTTAATTATGGGGCCTATTTTGGGAGGGTAACTGTGCTTTTGGTGAGGTATATTTTAGGTTCCACTAACCCAGCTTCCAGGCCAGTAATATCTTCCCAGAAAGGGTGTGACATACGCTAAGGACATAAATATGTTCTTACGAAAGCTCTGGTAGGATGTTCTTTCGGCTTTCTGATCCTTTAGTCCTTTCTTGTACTTGTGCTCTCGTGAACGCAGCGGAAGCAAAATCTGCAAAGTCAGACAAGACAAGGCTGAAAGCCTTGCTTCAGATGGACAAGCCCAGAGATTTCAGAACTCTTAGTTGCCGATCCATGTCTTTAAGATGAAGGGAGCATGGGGGAATGTGCAGAAGTGTCAGAGGTAAACAGAGTTGAGAGAGGCAGTATAAATACTTTATAAATAGGCTTTATATGGGGCAAGTGTCCGGAGAGCTTCAGGTCCAGCCCCTGCCATGTTGGCCTATGGTCTGGAATAGGCATCTGTTTTCTCTCTTGTTCTTCTAGACACATGGCTTTAACGAGCTCCGCCTCCTGTACACAGCCTTCTGTGGCCTCACTGCTCTGCCTGTATAGGAAGATCCCACTTAGCCTTAAAGGAGACGCTAGGTATTTCTGCCCAGCCAGCATTTTCTAGGCCTAATTAAAAATGATTGATAAAGGGAGAAATCACATTGCATACGGAAATCAGCTTGTCGTTTATATGCTGTGGGGAAGCAGAGAAATGCTTAAGATGTTTTGCAGCGACCAATCCTGAGGGCAGAAGCGTTTCACTTGCATCCTGAGTCTGAAGGCCAGAGAATATGCCATGAGGAAGGTGGGAGGCAGCCCTTTACCAGAGGAGTTTCTAGAGAGGCACCAGGGTCCAGTTTGATTTTCAGTGGAGCTCCCTGGGTCCCTCAAGCTGATATGTCCTCCTGCTAAGAGGCTCTCTAGAAGGTTGGAGGCGCTAAACCGAGAAGCCCTGCCCCACCTCGGCTTTTGCTCAGAGTTTACACTCCAAGAGACCTTTGTGTGTTGCAGTCCGGCCCAGCCTCTAGGGTTCCCTTTGGAACATGTAAGGAGAGGTCTGAAGTTTGAAAGCCAGCCTGTGGGCGAGGAGAGTGGGGCCCATCCTCTGCCTGGTTTTGCAATCCTGATAGCTGAGGCTGTCCATGGCCATCCCTTTACCACTTGCTCACCGAGACAGGTGTCCTTTCTCTCCAGGACAGTTTTGGCGACATCCTGAACCAGATTCACTGAGGCTGATCCAGGATCTGCCGCCTTGCTCATGTACAGTAGCCCGTGGCTCTGCCATCTGCCCTCACTCCAACACTCACACCGCAGTGTGGCTCTAATCTGTAGCAGCGTGCAGAGGCCCTGACCGCTCACTTACTTAGGGGAGTGTTGTCAGAGTCAGAAGCTGTCGTGTATGCTAGCGTTGGGCTAGTTAGAGAAGGCTAGGCTAGAGCCACCTGGGTCGTACCTGACTCGATGTGCAGGTCAGGCTGCATGTCCAGATGCCATTCACACTGCTCCTGCAGGTTTACGAAGAGCTGCACTGCTCCCAAACCAGTTCTTAGGGGTGGAGTCCTATCACCAGGTGAAACCAGAGGTTCCTGGATTCGCCTGTGTAAGGCAGGGGCATTCGGTAACGTGTGGGAGCGTTTGTCATCCTCTGGAGAATTAGAGGCACTGTTGACAGGGAGTGGCGTGAGGGTGCCAGTTTGCCTTCAGAGCCTGGGAAAGACAGGGCTCTGCTACAGCATGTGTAGCACCGAGCTGAGAAGCACAGCTCAGTGCTGAGCCAAGGACACACAGTGGAGCCAGATGCACGCTCGTGGTTGGAATCGAGGTCCTCTGCAGCCGTCTGGATGGAAGGCATCTAAGTCCTCGCCGCTGCCTCACTGGGAACTCTGGACATGGGATGCAGACCGCTGTTCCGCAGAAGAGGTGTTGTGCTGGTCCTGGGCACAGGTTCACCGACACCTCATGGAGTGGCTGATCAGGCCCTATACCTGCCCTTCTGCCAGCCTTGCCCAGCACAGGAAAACGAGACCCTTCTGTTTGAGGGCAAGATGAGTCTAGTAAGATGCTCTGGCCGTGGATTTGTATCCAGTCTTAGCGAAAGAGAAACATCTGATGGGGTGGAGATGCCTCAGTTTCTTTGCCCTTCCTGAGGCCCCAAGTTCTGTCACTAACTCCCTTCTTGGTCAGCTCACAACTACCTGCAGCTCCAGCCTCCATGAACAGACAGACAGACAGATACAGATACACACACACACACACACACACACACACACACACACACACTCACTCACGAGCTCAAAAAATAAAAACTTAAGAACTCATTCTGACAGAGATATCGGTGTTAGCAGCCTGACTTTCGGATTTGCTCTGAGGCTTTATCCTGCCCCGAGGATTAGCACAGGCTGCTGACAGCCCTGTGTAAAGTTCGGTTTGGGTGTCAGCCAGCAAAGAAGCTGAAACAACGGCACGCTGGCTTGAATGAGCGTGTGCCAAATTCATTCCAGCGGCAAAATTGAATATGGAAGGAGAGACAGCTCAGCGGTTAAGAGCACTGACTGCTCTTCCAGAGGTCCTGAGTTCAGTTCCCAGCAACCACATGGCAGCTCACAACCATCTGTAATGGGATCTGATGCTCTCTTCACATGTGTCTGATGACAGCGACAGGGTACTCATATACATTAGATAAATAATATTTTTTTAAAAAAAGAATACAGAATGAGAGCGCATGAGGGCGAGATGCGCACACTGATGTTCAGGTGGGGTAGGTAGTACCTGCGCCCCACCGGCCACCCTCTGTGTCTGGAGGAGGAGGAGGAGGAGGAGAAGGAGGAGGAGGAGGAGGAAGAGGAGGAGGAGGTGGTGAAAGAGGGGGAGGTGGTGGAGGAGGAGGTGGTGGTGGTGATGGAAGTGGTGGTGGTGGTGGTGGTGGTTTTATTTTCTTTCGGCCTTTCTTCACCAGCTTTTAATATTTTATTTCATTTTTATCATGTCTGACCATGTCTCTCTCTGTGCCTGTATGGCATTTATGTGTACCTGAGCGCAGGTGTACAGAGGCCAGGGGTGAAGGATGCCCTGGAGCAGCGGAAGTTACAGGTAGCTGTAAAGCACTGGATGTGGGTGCTGGGAGTAGAGCGCAGATCCTCTGGAAGAGCAGTGCATGCTCTTACCTGCTGGGCCATCTCTCCACTACCCAAACCTACTGGTCAGTGGAATAAGTGATGGCACAGGCGCCTCGGAGTTACTTGAAGTTTCCATTTGTTCTGTGTATAGTACATTTGCCTTATTGTCCTCCAGTCATAGATAAAACGTGTCAGTGATTTTGAGACATCTAGAAACAGCGGGTATCTCGATGTTTCGGTTCTGCGTATGAATCTGTGAAAACAGAGATTAAACCGTTTTCAGGAGGAATGCATCATAGGTGGTGCCTGGTGTCTGAGATGATGTCACACCACAGGGCAGGTGATGTCAGCTTGTTCTCCATCCCGGGGCGCAGACCTAGCCTTCTCTCGTCTGTAGTGTCGGGTGTCTGCATAATCTTTGTCTGGATCCTAGTTACTTTTGGAAGACTCCCTGATGGGTCGTGCTCTCTCTTGTCTTGAATTCTCTGTACCATATGATGTACGTCTTCCTGCGTTTGATTTTTATGGTAGGCAGCTAGATTTTATTGTATCTCTCTTGCCTTTAGGGATCAGGGGGAGTAACTTCCGCAGGACGATTCTTATAACCTGGGTCTCACTGCCTCCCCGCGTGTAGAATTCCTTTCGCTTTCTGATTGCACATATTTCAGATGGCTGCTGTAACTTGCAGAGGCCACCCAGCCGGTGAAGTGGAGCACACATCAAGCCACCTCTGTCCTTCATGGCTACCCAGGGTCTCTCAGTGCCCCCATGCCCAGGATCCCCTCTGGAGTTTCCCACTCTCTAGTCCCTGCCTCAGGCTGCAGATCTGCCAGTCTGGGAAGGTCCCCAAACTCCTGGGGAGATACAAGACTCCTGAAAGGAGCAGGTGCTGTTAGAGTCCCGATGAGCAGGCCGGACACTGCTGGAAGTCTGGGTCTGTGTTTGTCCCGTCCTGGCTTACATATATACCCGCAGTTGCTTGTTCATGGAAGTTCAGGCGTTTGCAGCCAGCACTGCTGCTGGCTGGGCTGCCTGATGGCAGGTCATGTTTACAAACACATTTTCCTTTGTCGTTTGAGTGTTTGTTCCTCACAGTTTCTTCTCTACATAAGAAACTATTGTCCTGGAGTGAAACGGTGACACTGCTTTGATTAACATGTTGTTAGGTTTGCAAAGAAGGGAAAGCTGGTTTTACAAAGGCATTGTTTAACGGGGTTATTTAATACTGCAAGGCACTGGATTTCCTTAAATCAAAGCCTGAGATTTCTGATTAGTTGATTAAAAGCACAGAAGTAGATATTTCTTATGCAGCCTTTAAATAGCACTTCCCTCTGAATATTGTAGTTTTCCTTTCACACTGCCCCAAGTCCTGCGTTTGCCCATTTTGTACTCCCTTGTCTTCCGTGTGTATCAGTGTGTACACAGCACAGGAAAACCTGTAGCATGTGCCCATGAAAGGACTAAAGCAGACAGAACAGCTTCTAGGAGGGCCCTGGCTGAGAACGGCACTTGTGAGGTCCGTCCTGCTCTAGTCTAGAATTACTCTAGTTTGGAGGGCAGCAGCAGAACAGAGCTTCTGTCAGGTTCCTTCACTGTTGGAGACCTCCACCCTTTCCCCGTTTAACGGATTAACAACCCTCTAGGCACAGAGGGGCAGTACCCTGCCAATTAGCCTTGATCACTCGAATCTGTTGTCATTATTTTTCCTGCTTCCTAAAGGGAAAATTGTCTGCTAACCAGTATGAACCAGAACGTATTCTCTGACAAGTTACCTCCTGGCTTATGGTGTTTATTCAAACCATCCCAGCCTTCCAGCGGCCATGCTCCACCACTGGCTTGGACTCACTAGTGCAGACTGAAACATTGTCTCAACACCAGTCTGTAAAAAGAAACCAGTAAACTTGATGTTTAAAATGTATCTTATCTAACCCAGTGTATACCCAAAATGTTACTGTTTGCCTTGTAACCTTTAGACTACCTCTCTGAAACTCCATGTATCTTAACCTTCCAGCATGTCTCACTTTGGGGGAGTCGCGTGTTCAGGTGATTCCTGGCTGCATTCCTGGACCCCAAGCAGGCCCAGGTCACAGCAGCTTGGTCATTGGCTTGAATTTCTCCAGAGAAACATAATCAGTATCCTCACCTCCCCCGAATCTGAGGCCACATTCTTCTTCCTCCCTGTGCCACTTCCCCTGTCACCCTAATTACAGGGAGATGCTTAGTGTGACCATAACTGCCAATTCAGCAGTTTGCCTTTGCCCTGGCTGCCAGGGAGGCTACCGCCTGGAAATGCTGGCACATGCTAGAGCATAGTTCTGCTTTCTCTGTGGTACTTTCCACCATGCTCTTTCTCTTAGAAGTAACTTGATGGCATTTTTTTTTTCAAGACCAAGTTGATGGTATAGTGCATTCCTTCCTAATCAATAGAGTCTTTAAATATTTGTTATCCAGTAGTTTCTCAGTGATACCATCGGTATTATATATTCTTAAGTGTCAGAAGTGCCTCCTTTGAGGGGATGGTCTTGGGAGATGGAACCTGCCGTCTCAGTCTTCAGAGTAACGGGTTATAGACATCTCTGCCACACCCAGTTTTATGTCTCTCGTTTGTTGTGTTATTCTGTCTCATTGTGTGTGTGTGTGTGTGTGTGTGTATGTGTTGCACACATGTATGTGTTGTATGTGTTGCGTGCATTTATGTGGGGGTGCACTCCCTCATGGTTAAATGCAGAGACCCAGGATTGGTGTAGATGCCATTCTCTGTTGCTCTCCACCTCACCTTTTGAGATAGGTTTTCTCCCTGAAAGAACCCATCATTACTTTGGCTAGCAAGCCTGGCAAGCCTGCTGCTCTTTCTGCACACTCCCAGCATTGGGGCTACTGGCCTATGTCACAACACCCAGCATTTGTATGGGTGTTGGGGATCCTGACTCAGGTTTCGGGTCCTCATGCTTACACAGCAAGCACTTCACCCTTTAAGCCATTTCCCCAGCCCAGTGTTTCGTTTTGACTGGTCAGATATTTCCCAATGTTACTATATATTATACTATCATATATTAAAGCGTCAGAAAAGTCAGGTTCTGTTTCTGTCAGATGTGGCTCGCTGTCTGCTGACACCATCGCATGAACCATTAGACCATGATCATGGTGTGGGGAGGAGGCTGGCAAAAGAATGGGGCCAGAAGCCTGGATCTACAGTGATCACCCACACACACACTGAAGTTCGGTAGGGAAAGGTCGTCTCATGTTCTTGATCGGCGCCCAGACCCACATCTCCCACCACTCGCTGACACACTGGATACACCAGCAGCCAGCAGCAACCGGAGGAAGGGTGGCACCCAAACCGGCTGCCGTCCTGAGCCATACATGGGTTCTGCTGGTTCCCTCAGTGATGTGGCTCTTCCTCCTCACAGCCTGCCTGAGACCTGCCCTCCAGGTTGCTGTAGGGATGAGGCTGTGAGGTCAGAACAGTGGGAAAGGCTTTCTCCTTACCCACCCATTCCCTAAAGCCATGCTCACACGCACAACACTCTTCTTATTCTGCCTTAAAGCCATCTTTTTTTCAGTGAGCGACCAGCTCCTGTTCATCTCACAGGGTCTTTTTAGTGGCCGTGTTAGTACTGAGTAGCCACAGACTGTCATTGACTCTGACAAGTGTCTCTCTGTCCCCAAGTTTAGTTTATCTCCTGAGTACAATGTTTTACTTTTGTGTGTTACACTAATGGTTAGCTGAGACAGGAGGAACAGCGGAAAGGACATAGCAAAGGCTTTGGGTAGACAAAACTTACTTAAGTGGCCTTTGACCTGCAGCCTTTCTCAGAATCTCTTGAGGAGGTAGCAACTGTCTCAGTGCCCCGTGGGTGTCCTGGGAACTGGGCCCAGATGAGAGTGTAAGAACCTCTTACTTGGACTCCGTTGTATTCATTCATCAGTCTTAGGGAGGATGGAGCAGTGGGCAGTCTAGACCTTGACAGACTGTCCTAAGATGTGTGCATATACACAACTTCAACACTGTCAAGCTTTTTCAAAATTTTCCCCCATGGGGGATATTTTGTCTATCAAACTCTCTGGAGTTTGCAGGTAGAGTGTGTGGTTGGTACCGCCCCGGGAAATCAGAGGGGCAATCAGTCATGGCACATGGTAGAGAGTGATTTATTTAATGGATAAAAATAATACCCTGCAATTACTGTTGGGGGGCAGGGAGGGGGGTTGTGCTAGGAATGCACCTGTAAAGCAGAGTGGGAACAGGAGGTCCATAAACACACACTCACACTCTCACAACCTACACTCACACTCTCTCACGCTCACATACACCACACATATACACTCACACTCTCTCACACTCACACATGCCTCACACACACACCATATACAGTCACACACTCTGACACATACATACCACAAAAACACACACTCGTACTCTCTCACACTCACACACACCACACAGTCACACATACTCTGACACACATACACACATACCACACACAGTCAGTCACACACACTCTCTCACACACATATACACATACTACACAGTCACACACACTCTCTCACACACATACACACATACCACACAAACAGACACACACACCACACAAACACACACTCACACACACCACACAGTCATGTACACTCTCACACGCATGCATACATACCACACCCACATTCACACATACCACACACAGTCACACACACACACACACTTTCACACACACACATACTACACACAGTCACACACACACTCTCACACACATACACACACACCTCTCTCTCTCTCTCTCTCTCTCTCTCTCTCACACACACACACACACACACACACACACACCCCTCCACACATCGGTACCATCAGAAAGTGTTCACAGAGAAACCATAGAACCCAGCTGTTGAGGCACCAGAAGGTGAAGAACATGCCACCATTTTGTTTTAGGAGCATTAATTCTTAGTATTAACCTGATTTCTAGCTCAATATATCTTACGGTTTTAGACGAGCCATGGGCAAAACGATAAAGTGTTATTGTGTCTGTCATTCACGGTTCGCAGACAGCTGCATTGTACTTACATGGGTACTGGATGCTCATGATAAAAATCAGGTTTCCCTCACAAGATTCAGTGAAAGATGCTGTCCTGTGCCCAGAGGAGGGCGTGCACACAAGGGCCGATCTGTTGTTCAGACAGCCTGATGCTTCTCCCATGGTGTTGGTTCATTCTTAAGGGAGGGTCGCTGGAGAAGCTCTGCTCCTGCTTTCTCTTGCTTCCTCTCTCACCCTGTGATCATGGACCAGCTGGGCTCCACAGAAGCCAGGCCGAACTAAGATCCAAATCAGCCTCTCTCCTCTGAAGCTCTGTTACTACAGCAGAAGATTGGAGCCTTCTGACCTGCACTGAAAATACAGTGTGGACAGCACCGTCCCCCACCCGGCACTCCATGTGTCCTGCCGTACCTGCTGTCTGTCCACGGGACCCTTTGATCCTACAGAGCAGTGGTGCTCAACCTTCCTAATCCTGAGGCCCTTTAATTCAGCTCCTGAGTTGTGATGACCCCCAGCCATAAAATTGTTTTATTGCTTCTTCACAGCTGTGATGTTGCTCCTGTTAATGAATTGTCAATGAATACCTGACCTGCAACCCCTGTGGGGTTGAGGCTCACTTCCTCAGGGCACAATGAGGACATTTCACCTCGACCCTTTCATTGTGCTGTGGTAGAGAGGGACATCAAGAGCCAGTCACACTGCTGTGTTTAAAAGGCTGGTTTCCTGAGGTGGCCTGGGTACTGGAAGCCTCATGGCTAATTTTTCTATTTCTCAACTCTAAAAGCAATACAAGTTGCATATCTTCATTCTGATGGGGTGGGGTGATGACCAGGCTTGGGACTGGTTTACTCACTCACATATGTATGTATGTATGTATGTAGGTATGTAGGTATGTATGTATGTATGTATGTATGTATGTATGTATGTATGTGGATTTTTATTTTGTTTCCCAAAACAGGGTTTCTCTGTGTAACCCTGACTGTCCTGGAACTCTCTCTAGACCAGACTGACCTCAAACTCACAAAGATCCGCCTGCCGCTGCCTCCCATGTGCCACCGCCACCCGGCAAAAGATTTATTATCTATCTTATGTACATGAGTGCTGTGTCTGCATGTTCACTTGCTTGGCAGAAAAGGGCATCAGATCCCATATAGATGGTTGGGAGATGGTAATCCGGGTCCTCTGAAAGAGCAGCCAGTGCTCCTAACAGCTGAGCCACACCTCTGCAGCCTAGTTTGGGGCCTTAAACAGAGCAGTGGACAGGCATTGGGCCTAGCACGCGTTTGAAGCAGAGTCTCATTACCATCTGTGGACTCATGAGCAGGATACCCTCTCCTCTATGAACCTCAGTTTTCCCACCATCCGAAATGGTGGTTGTTTCACAGATTACAGAAGATAGGAACCTCGGGGACGACCGTAACTCTCCACTTTCCCTCGTGGCCCCGGGTCGGTCTCCATGTTCTCTTCCCTCAGAGCTTTTCCAGTCAGCCTTGGCCCTGCTCCCTGACCTGGAAAGGCTGAGGCAGCAGCAGAGCCTTCTGTGGTTCCTGTCCAGCCGCCTCCCACCACATCCAGCGGTTACTCCGCTTCATGTGCAGTCCAGCAGCAAAGCCGCTCCACCTCGGTGCCTCACTGGGCTACGAGAGCTCCTTTCCTCCTCTCCAGAGTCCTTCTGAGGAAAGACGGCAGTTCCGATCACTGTTTACTCTGGCAGAGAACCCGGCTCTAGTTCCCAGCACACACCACACTCGGTTTCTTTTTATAGATGACACCTTCCTCGTGATCCCTCATACTGGAACAACACTCTTCTGTGTGTGTCCCACACGGTGACTAAAAGAACAGTGTGATGTGGTCTAGAACCCTTAGCACATCAGAGAAACAGACACAGGCCACCCCCGGATGCTCGTTTCCATCTAGGACCCCTCTGGTGTCTGTTAGTCAGCTCGGGGAGCTGTAACGCAAGGCCTGAGACCGAGGGGCGAGGGGCGCTAAGCAGAGAAGCACATTTCCCACGGTCTGGAGACTAGAAGTTTCTAGAAGGCCTGTCTCCTCAGCTTGCAGATCGCAACCGCCTCCCTGCCTCCTCTCGTGGCCCTTTCTGTGTATCATACCTTCCATTATTTCTTGTTTTAAAATTACTTCTTTGGGTTTTTTGTTTGTTTGTTTTTTTAATTATTATTAGTTGGTCTCACTACGTAGCCCAGGCTGGCCTTGAGCTTGCACAGTCTTCCTGCCACATTCTCCACAGTGCTGGGTCTAAGTCAGGATTCTTTCTCTTACTGACTTAGTTTGATGTTTTGCTTTTGTTTTGTTCTGTTTCAGAAAGTAAGTAAAGTAAAAATGTCAAAAGAGAAGAAAGCAGGGTGGGGTGGGAGTGGCACTCACCTTCCATCCCAGCACTCCAGGAGGCAGGGGCAGGCAGGTCTCTGTGAGTTGGCGGCAAGCCTGGTCTACATAGTAAGTTCCAGGACAGCCAGGGCTACACAGTGAAATTATGTCTTATGGGAGAAAAAAAAAAAAAGCAAGCAGACAAAAACAAACAACCCCCCCCAAAAAAATTTAAAAAGCCGCCTAGCCTGGATGTGTAGCACAGGATGGTCCTGAACTTCTGATTCTGCTACCTCCGCCTCCCATGTGCTAGGGCACAGAAACGCACTGACATATCCAGCCGTATATGGTGTGGGGATCCAGCTAGAACTTGTGCACCATGGGTAAGCGCTCTGATGGATTTCCATCCAGGCTTCCTCCCCTCTTTGAAAGACCTCCACCTGTGGCCTTATTAACCTTAGTCACCTCTTTCAAAGTCCCTGTCTCTAGATACAGTCGCCTTGAGAGAGGGGGTTCCGTCCATGAACCCTAAGGTGACAAGATTCAGTCCATCATCCACAGATATAAAAATACTGCCAGGCTGACTGTGTGCACATAAGCGAAGTTCCCTCTCTCAGGAACTTTCTCTCTGTTAGGAACTTTTTCCTTCTCCTGCTTTGTTCGGGGAACTCCACAGAATGGCCAACGGTTCTGGTCTCTGTGGTAGCTCACCCAGTCAAGCTGCCTTCACAGGATCCTGTCCCTCAACATCCGCACCCCTGTCCTGGGACAAGACTCCCTGACTTGCTGTCCCATCTCTGGCTTTCCCTCAGCCCTCGCTGTGTCTTCCTCGGCAGGCAGTGAAGTTGGAGAGAATGAGTCTCAGTAGGAAGGAAAAGAGTGGGGACTAGGCAAGAGCGTGGCAGTTGTGTTCTGAAGGACATGGTGTTTTCCTTTTGCTCCTGTGTAACAGTGTCTGTTCTCCAAGTCCCCGAGTCTGAGAGCCTTTTAGCTCTTCAAGTTTGAGTTGGTAAGCAAGGGGAGAGAATGCAGTCTAATGGGGTGCTTAGCTAACCCACCCCTGACTTAACAGAGGGAGACCGCTCACCTAAAAATGGTCCTGATTCTGCTAAGTCAGAGGCCCCACTCTCCTCAGCCTGCAGATGAGCTGGAGGCCCAGCACTATGCAAAGTATTGATTCTCATAATTAATACGCTGGAAAATGTGGTTTCTGCACTTTCTGCCAGCACAGAGGTTCTCACCCTGGAGTGAGATCACCTGGGGAGCTTTCACAGCACCCTGAGCAGCCGTGCTCCCCCTCACCCTCCCACCTCCTACAGCACCCATTGAGAGAGGTGATGTGGGCACCCCAGCTCTGACTCATTAGCCACAGCCTCGACGCTTACCACAGGGGCTTCTTACTAAATCTTGCAAACACGGGAGACAGTAGACTCAGTTTTTATTTCTGCTTGACAAAAGTCAGTAGCAAATTGGCTTTTCAAAACATTTAGTGGTAGGACGTTTCCATTCAGAAGAGTAAACAGTAACAAAAGGCCGCCATGAGCTTCGCAGGCTCCAAGCAGGAGCCGTTCTTGATTATCTTCTCTCCGAACTGATGCTGTTATTTTTTCCAGCTGCTTCAGTCTTGTTCTATAAATTAGGAAGGAAACGTAGTTTGAGAGCCAGAGTTGGCGGTGAGACCCGACCACGTACTGAGCTGGAATGAGGCGTGTACTTCCCATGCTACCCTGGCCCCTTCGCAGTACCCAGGGATGCTGCTGCCAGCCTTTTATGTGTGGAAACCGAAAACACTAGGAAACTACATATCTGCAAAAGGTCTCCCAGCTAGTGAGGGCCCAAGTGTGAATCCACCCACACCCCTAAGAGTGAAAACCTTGAAAAAATAATAGTTGTAAGTTCCGTGGGACAGGCTGACGGGCAGGCAAACCGTAAGCAAACACATTGTAACGTCAAGGACAATGGCGTTTAACTTTGGGTGTTCAAAGCGAGACTTGGAACCTGGGCAGTGAAAGTTCTCACTGTAAAATGTTGATGCTGGCGGGGGGGGGGGGATATCAGCAGAACAAAGCTAGTCTCCACCGGCAAGCAGCAGATGAAACAAAAGCTGTTTCCAGAACTTTCTGCCCCATGAGACTGATTTGAGACTCGCCTGGATTCTCATGGAGGTGGAGGAGAAGCAGCACAGTGAAGAAGTGGAGTGTCTCCCAGAAGGCCGCTCCGCCGTGGGCCTGCTGCCCAGTAAGCTTCCTCACTCAGCTGTCCTTGGGAAGTCCAAACCAAACAGGAAAGATGACCCTTTCCTCCAGCTTAGGCGACTTATGTAAGACGCCTCGTGATGCCTTCCCATCGTCGTCGGAAGAACGCTGCACACACAGCACACGTGTGGAAGTGATTCCCACACGCAAGAGCATACAAGAAAGAAAAAAACCCAGCCACCTGCTCCGGTGTGCTTCAGTCCAGCTTTGATGACGAGCCGGCCTATCCTGTAAATGCTACCCCTTGACTCTATAGACGGGGATGGTTGGCGGTAGAGATGCTCATTCAGGGGATGCATGATGGAGTTTTCCTGCTGAAGGGAAAGGAGATCCTGAATGGGTCCCTGGTCCCTGGTGTGGCCCAACAGAGAGCTCTTTGCATCACAGAACCCTGGGTGTTCCAGTGTAAGGAAGGCTCTATATTTCTGCTTCAGGCTGATGGGGAGACCGGAGCAGCCACCTCCAAACTCCATGGTCCCTACAGATTCCTAAATGATCAGTTTACTAGGAAACCAAGACGGTTTAACAACAACCCTCTCACTGACTCTCGGCCTCACTTTACAAATCCCACCTGGCTCTGGAAACATGACTCCGGTATTTACACGGGTAGACTGTTCTTCCAGATGCCAAGAGCATCCCTTAAGCGAGAAGCACCCTCTTGCTTCATTCAGAAGCTTTGTGATCAGTCCGGGCCGTGAGCTCCGTCGCCATCTTTACTGCCTTTGAGATTTGGGTAAAGTTGCCTAGGTTCTTTGGGGCTCGCTCACAGAATAATTGTAAATTCTGAACTTGGAAAAAAAAGTATATGAATACAGCTAGCGTCGCTTCTGGTTCACAGCAAGTGCCGTTTTCTCTGACAGAGGGGTGTGCCATGTTGTGGAGTTGATCGAGAGACCACTCGTTACACCCTTAGGCCCTAGCCCTGCCTCCAGCAGCTGAAGGTGTGAACACATCCGTTCTCACACCGTAGTTCTGCCATGTGAAAATGGACCCTCTGTTTGCCACGATTCTGTGTGAGGTGTTTGGGGTGGTGCTTTTTCTTTTTAAAAATACTTCCTGGGTTTGGAGAGGTAGCTCAGACATCAAAAGCACTGTCTGTTCTTCCAGAGGTCCTGAGTTCAATTCCCAGCAACTACATGGTGGCTCATAACCATCTGTAATGGGATCCAATGCCCTCTTCTGGCCTGCAGTCACACATGCAGGCAGAATGCTGTATACATAATAGATGAATAATTAAAAAAAAAAAACTTCCTATGTAATTACTCCTAAGAAGGGCTGGTGTGTGAGTGGTGAATGGTGGGACCCAGAAAGGGTGACAACTGGTGACATTCCTGTACAGAAAGCAGGGGAGACAGGATCAAAGTGAGACTGAAATCAAAGGCTGGCATTTCTAAGCACTGGAACTCTTGCCAGGGGAGGCTTAGTTCCACCGTGCTGAAGAGCGTGGGTGCTGCATTTCCGCTCATTTCCCCTCCACAAGCCTGAATGCAGCCTGGACTCCTCTGCCAGCCTACTGCATGAGGCTGGCAGGGTGCTGGGCTGTGTGGGCCACCGCAGCATTCCTGCCCACACAGGCTACATGCTGCCCTTCTCCCAGAACGATGTTTATTGTTTCACGTTGTCTCCCTGCCCCAAGCTTGTTTGTTCCGTTTCGCATGGCACACATTAAACTTGTTGTTAGGTCTTCAGGAGAGCCTTGCTTATGGATCTTCTGTCCTTGTTTGTCCCTGCCTGCCAGCGCCAGCCAGGCACTGGAGACACATGTCCCGTCTCCTCCACAGCTGCCAGGAGCTCAGTATTGGGTTTCCGTAAATGTAAGCAGCTGGAAGGGTGTGGAGGAGTGGGAGGCAATTAGAGGCTTCCTCCAGGCAATGTGGGTGTGCACACTCTCTCTGGGTGTGTGCCTCTTGTTCATTTGTATTTTCCATTCGGGTATTGTCGGGTGTTGTTGTTGTTGTTATTGTTGTTGTTGTTGTTGTTATCGTTGTTGTTCGGCTGCTGGTGGCAGCAGCTTGCAAAAGGCATGACTTGCTGAGTTTTTGTTTGACTACACTTTTCATAGTGAGGGCTGGGCAGGGCAAACCGAATGGTGGTAATTCTTCATATTTAATGAATTCTGCAACTTAAAAGGATGTTTTCATATACATCAGTCTCTCATTCAGTCTGGACACAGGCCCAGGAAAAAAAAAATGAAGGCTCCATTCAGGACGGGAGAGCTCATCATCACATCTCCACCCCCACGCAAACGTTTTCCACCATCTCTAGTCAGACCACACTGGAGACAGAACCCTGCAGCCTCTGCCTTGGTCCTTCCCTCTGTTAGATATTTCTTAGATACATTTGGAGCCCTCTGCTAGAGTCTCTGGCAACAGACAGCTGCAGGAGCCAGCCTTTGCCATAAAGAGCACAGGGGAGTCAGGGCAACAGTGTAACAAAATTGTGAGATTTAGGGAAACTGTGCCTGGTGTGTGGAAAACACTAAGTAACTAGGTGTTGAAGAGAGAAAGCATGTAAATATATAACCTAGCAGGCTAAAGTCCTGAAAGACGACAGACAATGTTCCATAGTCCGTGGTGGCACTGGACATGGGGCTGCAGCATCCTCCGGCCTTAGAGTGAGGCGAGGGCATGAGCCCCTGTCGAGGATGTCTGGCTGGACTCAGGATTTGCCATTCATTTACATAGCTAAATAAGAGTTGAAGGTCTCCCAGGAAGAGAGCAGAATGGAAACAGGAAAGGTAACATTTTCTGATTGGGGAGCTGAATTAAACAAACAAGCAAACAAACAAAAAGGAGATGGAGACCAACAGACAGGGAGGGAAAGACTGAGCCTGAAAAGGCGCCCCACCTTGACAACCCATCTTTTGAACTTGAGAGCAGTATCGCAGAGAACGACTGTACTTTAGACCGGTCCATGAATGGCTAGTTACTGGGGACCAGCCAAGAGACTGAGATGGGGAGACCACAGTGGGCCTGTGAAGCTGGTGGGGGGCCTTCCTGGAAGAGAGGACTCCAGTGGGGCTCAGGGGTGCACAGCTGTGGGGGGTGTACATTAGGGGCAGTGGAAAGTTGCTAGGGCGTGGAGATGCACAGGGTTGTTGAGCCCAGCACTCTGCACAGTTCCAGCAGCCCCACATCCCTGGCTGGCCTCTGTCATCTCTGATGGTGGTGGCACTGAATTCTGAGAATAAGCAAGGAATTCAGGTGTCTTCTTGGGTTGGCCAGAATCCTTTCAGTGTCTCCTGGGGACACTGGTAAACATGGGTCCATCATACCAAGCACTTGGCTTTTTATTGGTTTGGACTGTCAGAAAGGGAATTAGGCACTGTTTAAAAGAAACCTGAAGTTCTTGCTAGATTGAGGGGTTTTCATGATTGTAGGTAGCGTACACTCCCAGTGTGATGTAGTTAGAAATACAGAAAAACAGCAGAAGCCATTGATCCACTGTACAAAGATTAGCACATACATTGTGAGTATTTTGCTCTATGTCCTTTTCTGCTATAAATCTAAATATTTTTTAAAAATGACTTCAAACTTATACCAAGTGTTTTATGTCCTGCTTTAAAACAACTTTACAATGTATCGTAAATATTTTTCTGTGTATTTCACATTTTGCGTTTTGTGTTATCTATCATTACATTGTAAGAATGTACAGTTAATCAGTACTCAATAATCAGTAGTCGACCAGCCAATCAGATAGGAAAGCTGCCTCTCAAGTTCCATTGATTCGGATTGTTTGCAGTCATTGGGCTTTTAACATGGCTCGAAGGGAACACCATCATGTAGTATGTTCAGATAGCGTTGTTTTTACTAAACTAATAGCTGGTTCAGAGCCACACGGATGCAGAAAGTCGGTGTTATTTGTAAGACTCACTTGCATTCCCACTTAATCAAGAACCACAGTACCTCAGCCTCTCAGGGAAGAAAGGTGTGTTCAAGTACGCTTTCCTGGCACTTAGCAGCGTGCCCCACACTCACCACTCCCACGCTGGCAATGCCACCTGAGTGTGGACTAGGGTATAGACTGTGGCTCAAGCAGTTCTGGTAGAGATGCCATATGGTGCCTCACGAAGCTTCAGCCGTTTCTTTCAGTGTTTCCCTTAACAGTATTTTCAAGGAGATAAGGAAACTTCCCACCTTCTCATCTCTCTGCCTTCCGTCTTATCAGTGTCCGCTTTGTGAACCTGTCTCCTACCCAATGTGGTGCCATTTTGGAGGCTCTGTTCCTGATGGCATTGGTTATAAGTCATATGGAAAAGAGGTATTGGCCTTCTTTCTCCCTCTCTCTCTCTGTCCCTCTTCTTCCTCTCTCTCTGCCCCTACACTCTGTGTGTGTGTGTGTGTGTGTGTGTGTGTGTGTGTGTGTGTGTGTGTGTGCATGCCTTCTATAATCTATCACCACCATAGTTTGTTTGTGGTTCTGTTGTGTGTTATTTTGATTGAGACGGGGGCTCACTTTGTAGCTTTGGCTAGCCTAGGCCTTACTGTGTAGCCCACCAGACTGGCCTTAAGCTCACAGAGATCTGCCTACCTCTCCCTCCCTAGTGCTGGGATTCCACCTTAGTTTTGGAAAGAGAGTCTCTCACGAACCTGGGGCTCACTGGTTCCATCATGCTGGCTAGCTAAAGAGTTCCACCTGCAGCACGAGGGTTATGGACGGACGCTACAGCATCCGTTGCTTACGTGGGCGCTGGGGTCCGATCTCAGGTCCACATGCTCACACAGAAGGCACGGTGCCGTCTCAGCCCTTCAGCCCTGCTTTCCATCTGAAGTAAAGGTGCAGGGGACTGGAATGTCTACCCCGTGACTCTAGTAAGAAGGAGAATCCGAAGTTTTGCTGGGAGCCCCAGAAGAGGCTGGAATCTGAAATGGCTCCTGGGAAGTTACAGTCCCTGTCTCGTACGTTTGCAGTGTAATTAGGTTACTCCTTTCTCTTAGTCGTTTTTGTCATCACATGCTTATCTGGGTGAGGTGCTTGGTGCAGAACAGGAGATGGAGATCGAGAGAAAGAAGCCAGTGTTCTTTTAAATTCCTTCCCTACCAGTGCTACGTACAGTTTTTCATACCGAAGCAATACTTGGCAGTTTAATTGACGCGTCCTATCAGTCCCCAGACTTTCTCCGCATCCTTTTGGATTTTCTGTATAACCAGTCCCACTGTCTTAAATAATTGTAGTTCTTACATTGTCTCTTATTTCTCCTGACTTAACACAGACAGGGATGATGATACAGTAGTTTTAAGAAGCAGGGCTAGCACAGGTTGTCTACTGATGATGGAGGAGGGTCGCTGATATTGCAGCCTTGAACGTGGCACCCTTGAGTGAGTGAGGTAACCTCTATGGTGCCCTTGAGTGTGGTGCTTTGTTAAGGTTATGAAAGGATCCTTTGTGGACTGCAGAAAGGGCTCAGCAGCGGAGAGAACCTGAGGTCAGGTCTGAGCACCCACTTTTGGCAAGGCATGACCAACCATCTGTAACTCCAGCTTCAGAGGACTCCATGCTTCTGACCTCTGCCTTTGAGGTCATCTGCATTCATGTACACATACCATCGCACAGACAAAACACACATACACATATCTTAAAAATAAAGGCTGAACGTCACCATGTTCACGCCTTTTAATGGCTGACACTTTTTAATCACAGCACTTGGGAGGCAGAACGAGGTAGATCTCCTGAAAGTTGGAAGCTAGCCTGGTCTACATAGCAAGTTCCAGACTGTGAGACCCTGTCTTCCAATAAAGGAAGGAAGGAAGGAATATATTCATATATATTTTTATAAATAATTACTTTTAATTATACTTTATTCAGATTTTATGTTTTTGAAAATCCCTAAGAGCTAAAATTATTTTTGAATTTCTTTAGCATCTGTTGATTTTAGCACAAGGTTTTCCATTTTTGATCTGGTAAGAGGGTGGTTATTATCAATTCTCTAAACAATTGTTTGTGTGTGACTGAGGAGGATGTCCTTGTGAATACCTGCGAGGCCCCGAGTTCTGTCCAGCACAGTAAGGGACAGCTGTGTTCCTGGGGCTGGGAGGTGCTCAGTGAGGAGAACACTTTCAAGTGTGAGACCCTAAACTGAATCCCCAGGATGTACAAACCCAGGCACGGGCGGTAGCACCCTCCCGATCTCAGTACTTGACCAGAGAATGGGACATGGAGACTAAACCTTCAGAAAGTCGCTTGGCGTGCAGTAGCAGGGAACAACATAGAGACCCTGTCTCCAGGAAGGTAGAGCGTAAAGACCCACAATAAGGTAAAATTGAACTATGGTTATAACCCAAATACTCATATATTTTATGCATGGTTGGAGTAAATTGAACATGTTTTATGCAGGTGTTTTACATTTGTAAAATTTAAACAGGATGGGTTACTGTTGGTTTGTTTCTGTTTTTCTTTAAAAAAAAAAAAAACAAGAAACAAACAAACAAAAACCCAAAAAGCAATGGTTTTCTGATTTCCATTCTCCCCTCTAAACCTACCTGGTGGTTCTGGTAGAGATCAATAGATACCTAGCTAGTAAATCAGCATCTTTAACACTTAACATCACTGCTTGGGGTTCTTGTCTTACTTCAGTAATAGTTGATCTTTTCCTCTCTCTTCTTTTTAAAGATTTATTTATTTATTATATATAAGTACACTGTCGCTCTCTTCAGACACACCAGAAGAGGGCATCAGATACCATTACAGATGGTTGTGAGCCACCATGTGGTTGCTGGGATTTGAACTCAGGACCTCTAGAAGAGCAGTCAGTGCTCTTAACCACTGAGCCATCTCTCCAGCCCAGTAGCTGATCTTTTCTCGGAAGTTCTTCATGGTGTGCAGTGTTCACGGTATGATCTTATTTTCCCTCTCTGCTGAGTCTATACTCAGTTCTATCCCTAGTGCATACCAGTTTTGTGGCTTTCTTGATGCGATTTGGTAGCTTATATTTTGTTAATTCTCTTAAATAGACTTTTTAGTAATCTTCTCTAATGTATCTTTGTTTCTGAATTTATTGATCTTTTTTTTTCCTTTTCTGCTTCCTGCTTTCAGTACCTTTTACTCTTTGTTTTCTTCCAAGTGCCACTCCAGAGGGCTCTCCCACCATTTGATGGGGAGCACTTTCCACCACAGTTATGAAAAGCTGAAAAACCATTTCTTCTCTGATCGTGAGCTATTATCAGTGTCAGTTTAATTCCTGAATCAGTGACAGCTTTTAGTAGTCATTTTCCTAAGGGTTTCTAACTAAAAAATGTTTATAAGGTTTCCACAGGATTTACTCTATAGTGGGGCTGAGAGGGCTGATTTGTAAATAAATACACATTAAATTAAACTTAATACATGCGAATCTTTTCTATCCTTGTTAATCTGCCAGTCGCTAAAGGAGTTGCAGCTAGAATCTGTTTTAGTATTGTCACTTTGCCTGTGTGTTTCTCGCGGTTTGCTTTCCATGTGGGTACACCAGTTGCCTGTTCCCCTCAGAATATGGATTTATTTGGCTTCTAAGCAACCAGAAATCCAGTTTCTCAAAAGCCTTGGTCTCAGAGCCTTATTTTCATATCACTTAGTTGTCCTAAAAAAACACATCATAAAATCATAGTGCTTATACTTGAAGGGGCCTTCAGGATCATCTAGTCCAACCGGCATCGACCCATCCAACCCTCCACCCAGCCATCAAAACTCCACCGGAATGATTGCTGTCGAGGTGTCCTTTACCACGTTTAGGGCATTCTCATCAGAAATGAGTTGCAGGGGAATGGCTCTGAACCAGGTCTGGTCACAGATCTGCAGTCCTAGCTGCTAGAGCGGCCAGTGCAGGAAGGTCGCAAGTCCAGGGCCCTCCAAGACTACAGAGAGCTCAAGGCCTAGACAACTTAAAGCCTGTCTTAAATTTTAAAACCAGAAAAGGGGGCTGTAGAAACAGTCAAAGGCTTAGTAGTGGGGTGAGCTTATGTGAAGTCCTGGGTCCAGTCCTGCACTCGATGGAGGAATATTCCTCTACAATACCCTGTTTGTTGGCTTAAAGGCACTTTCAAGAGTCCCTTCTAAGAGAAACACATTTCAGCTTTTCTGCTGTCTCTACTACCGTAGTCTCAACTCCTTCAACTCGATTATTTTTTTGTGAACAAGTCCTAGGTTCTATGTAGTCAAGGCTTGTGAGACTACTAACATGCATCACATGTATGTAGAGGCAGGTTGCGTGTACATGTATGTAGTAGACATATATATATTGTAAGAAATGTGTTGTTGGACACATTATTCAGATAAGCTCTCAGGAATACCCTGTTCTAAGGCCGAAACCAGCCAGTTTCATTGGAGGACTCAGGGAATCCCTGTGACGGGTGTGGACGAGGGAGGCTAGAGACTGGGGCTCTTGTCCCCTGCTCTTCAGCATGAACACCAAGGTCCATGGCTCCAAGCTGGAGCTGAGCAGAATCCCGCTCAAGGAGGAAACACACAGGTTTCCTGTTTTAAAATACAATCAAGCTGCTTTTAGAAGCCATGCCGGCTGGTTCTCTGCGCTTCTCACAGAAACTGTGGAGGTGATACTTCGGGGGGGGGGGGTCGGCCTTCATTTGCCAGCGTGCGGGAAGTGCTGTTTGAAAGGAGCTGTTTGTACAGTTGACACTGAGAGAAAGTTCCAGAGACCAGCTCTGCGTGGCCCAGCATGCCCTGCTGTGCCTATAAGTGCCTACCCTGCCCTCACGATCCTCTCCTTCTGTGGGCTCTGGAACCCTTGAGCGTCGTCATACCCTGGCAGTATGCAGGGAAGGGGTAGAGGGCACTCTCACTCCTCAGACAGGTCAGTCTCTTGGGGCCTAAAATTGCATCACCATTGCGATTTAAAGAGTCGGAGTTCAGACTTGCTGATAGTGGCATGCAGCGACTTCTAGCTCGGCAAGGTGCTGTTTGTCCTTCCTGTTAGCCTCAGAGGCTCAGGGGAGCCACAGGAGGACACAGTATTGACCAGCAAAACCGATCTTGGCAAGTGAGGCTAGCGTGTTAGGTAACTTCACCCAGTTTGTTCGCATGAGAAGCACCACTTTCACGTTGTTTCTGGAACCCCACCTTAAGTGAAGCTGGAGCCACCGACTGCCCCATTAAAGCACTGTTAGGTGACTGCCTTTTACAGCTGACTCAAACCGAAATTACTTTCAGCTAATACCTCCAACATGGTTCTCACACTCGCCGCTGCTAAACCACAGGTCCCCATCCTGTGCTTGGTAACTTCATGTTCATGTTTTCCCGCATGACTTCTCAGTTGCAACCCCTTACTCCAGCCTCTGACGGTGTTTCAGTGTCTTAATATTGTCACTTGCAGCATTTCCCGCCTCCCCAAAACTCTCTTCACCTAAATGCTTTCCCAATCGAGGTTTCTGTCCTCTGCTAAGAGATCGACAAGGTCATTGAAAGACTGAGAACCCCATTTCAGGCCCCCTACACCACCAGCGTTTGTCAGTCTTACCTCTCCCTTCTCTCCAGGCCATACCCGTGGTCAAGTCTGTTGTGAGCGGCTGTGCCTGAGGCTGCAGTCCATGAAACTGGGACCGAAGCAGGGCTTCTCACACACAGCTTTTATCAGTACCTTGAGACTTCTTTCAGAGGTTTTTCTTTTTCTTTAAAAAAAAAAATCAATTATTACAGAGATTTAGAGTAGAGAAACAGAACTGAAGTCCACATAGAACTATTTTTACAGTTTCTGAGTTCCCCTTGCTGGTGATAAATTATCTAATATCAACGTATGTCAACTAGACTGTTGGAAATCCGCTGCGTTCTCCCGCTCATGCCCCCTTTTGCAAGCTGACAGCCAGTCTCTCCCCATTCGTCTCTGACCCTCTCTTCCCAAGTCAAGACTGACTTGAACCACTGAAGCTCTTCCTAGTCATGCCCCTGGTCCAGATGCTGTTCACCCCAACACATCCTGCAGGAGGCTGCCTGAGTTCAGAGTCCAGTTCCTTCCTTTGGCTTTTCCTGGTTCTTATCTATTCAGAGCCACCTCGTGGACTCCTCCTGGTCTCCCAAGTCTCCTGCCGAGTGGCCAGGACTGTCCCCACCTGCTTCTAAGAATTCTTATTCTACGCAGCAAGCCTCATGCTCCTCCTCCACGCAGCCTTGCCTCATCTCCTCCTTCACTGAACTCCGCTTACAGCTGCCCAGGGCCTGTTTCATGGATGGTCATTTGTACGTTCTTTTATCAAAAGCAGCTTTGGGGCAGGATGGCTGTGTATCCATCTTCTTGGCTCACCAGTGTAGACGGGCTGTACTGGATGGATGGATGGATGGATGGATGGATGGATGGATGGATGGATGGATGAGGAGACAGGTAAGAGGGTGGTTATGGGATGGTGGATGGAGAGACAGGATTGAGCCATGACAGGGTAAATAACATGGTAATGTCCCGAATTCCCACTAACCAGATTAGTAATGCACTTGGTTACTAACAATTCTCCCGAGTCTCTCCCACGCTTTTGCTCTGAAGGCTGGGCCACACAGTTTGAAATATCTGTTCAGACGTTGGAAATACTTTTCAACACCAAAAATCGGAATTCTCTTTAAAAAGTACTGCACGCTAGTCGTACCACGTACCTTTTTGCCTGTTTGTTGTTTGGCAGTGGTTATTTTAGATTGACAGGACCCAGAGATGTGAGGTTTAAAATCGAGATTAATCCCCAGGAGGAAGCAGGCTCCCTACCTGATCGAGCTTGGCTCTGGGATTCTCAGGCTACAGACTGATTCGCCCTAGAGCACAGTTGTCATTTGAATCTGAAAGGGGGCCCCCATGCTTCCTGCTTCCACACAAGGATGCCTAGAGAATCCACTGACAAATCAGGCGGTTAACATGCCTTACAGTTTCAAGACATCCTGTGCCCCAGCCCCAAGCCACGCAGAGAGCGGGACAGCGAGGAGTGAGGTAGAACAGGAAAAGGTAAATGGATAAAACCACCTGGTGCCATCGGAAAGCCAGCAGCACCGTTCCTCTTGGTCTCCGTCTGTTCTCAAACATGGCCCCCTGGTTACAGGAGCTGGAAAGAAGTGTCAAGGCCACTTTATCCATTTCCAAATAAAACTCCGATTGTGCACAACCGCTCCACCAAGATGCACTGTAAGTCACAACTGGTCGACCAGCTGTTTGTCACCCGCGGTCCTAGTAAGTGAAGGGAGTGGTTTATATTGCTTAAACCCCTCTCTTGCTCTCCCAAAATAAGTTCCCAGAAGTTACAGAATGGGTAAAAGCGTGTGCCGTTCATTTCAGCCGTTGAGTCAACATCGCTAGTTTTACTTCAAAGTTAATAATAGCATAAATTGGCATGGTACATATGTGCACCACAGGGACAGGAAAGACCCAAGAAGAGAGAGCAGAGCACCCCGCACCCTTTCTTTGTCTTCTCACCGGCTATGACTGTGTTGTCTCCAGTGCAGGCAAAGCTGAGCAGGATCCAGTGTGCTTCTCCAGGTCCAGGAAGAGCACAAACCCACGTAGACAAAGACAGAGGCACCTTCACTGGGACCTGGGGACCAGCAGGAGAGCGCACTGCTGCCTGGCGAGAAGCTAAAGGTGTCAGGTGCAACATACACAGGAAGGTTCTACAGTCGTGGAGACAGAAATTAGGACATTTCCCCGCTCCCCGGGCTGGTTAATTCTATCTAATACTATGCTAAAACCTTTACCCTAATCACTAAGTTATCTAAATTTGCCTTTTTTTTTTTTTTTACCGTTTCCAGAAAAAAAGTTAAGAGACTAGAATCATGAACAACAAAAAAATTTATGTAATTTTCCCCCAAAATAAGGAATAATTTTTTTCACAGATAATGAGGTGCTTTTGAAAATGAAGGGAAGCAGGAAAGAGTCCAATCTGAAGGGCAAGTGCTTTATTCTCCATCTCGGGGAGAGGAGTTTGCCCTTACCTTTTAGCACGGCTTTGGTCGTTAGAGAAGTCTTGAACTCGTCTACGCTGCTGCGATCTTATCCTCTAAGACGTGAGTCCAGAGAGCACACAATATCTCCCTTGCTTTAGGGAGCCCTGTGTGTGTACCACAAGCATGATTCTTACTGTCGCTTACAGCCGTTGGCTCCAGAAAGCCTTAAGTCATATCACACAAGAGAGAAGCTGGCAACATTTGGTTGAGTGACTTTGAGGGGTGTGCGTGGGGTTGGGGGGGGCTGTTTAATTCCTGTTCACCTCTGAGTTACTAGCTTTTAGGAATTGCCAGAGTCTGAAAATACTATCATCACTAAAAGAAAATTTTAACCGTATTTGGATCGACTGGTGCAAAGGTTAAAGTCTGGAGATGGCAGGTAGCCTAGCTAAGGTGACCCACTATCCGGCCAGTGCAGAACAATGTGGGTTTGCCTGCTCTGGAGTTGTGTTCTCCTCCTGGGGAACATACCTCACCTCCGATGACTCACAACCCCACAGCTTGGGCTGATACCTTCTATCATGGAGTCTGTACCGGTTGCTGTCCCGGGGTCAGCATGCAAACTAAAGCACTGGTAGACTCACGATTTCTTACCGCTGTGATAAATACCTGACAAAGCCGCTTACTGAAGAAAGGTTCCTCTTGGCTCACAGTTTGAAAGGACACAGTCCATCATGGGGATGGGGGAGTGACATCACAGGATGGCCAGAGCCTGAGACCGTGTCTTAGATTATGATTACTGTTAGGAAGCAGAGAGCAGTGAGTGCTGGCTGATACCCAGCCTACTTTCTCCTTCTCTTGGGGACCTCAGCGTGTGGGGAGGATGCTACCCAGCCACCCACCCACATTCAGCTTGTATCTTCCTTCTCCATGTAAGCCTTTCAGGGAAAGGCTTTCATTAACCACCCAGAGGTGTGTTTTCAAGGTGATTTAAGTACAGTCAAATTGACAATGAAGATTAACCTTTGTAATAGGCAAGGGAATAGTGTTAAGTTTCCCAGTGGCTACATTGGAAAAGCAAAAAGAAACAGACAACAGTGACGTTGGTACAAGTTTCGCTTAGGTCTGTTCATTTAAAACATCATCTTTATAAATAATCACATTTTACATTTTATTGCGGTATTTCTACAACCGCCTTTCATGTTAACTTTTTTGTGGTGTGCTTATGTGCTGCACAGTTCCATTTCAAGTTGTACCAGCCGTGTACGATTAATGTCACTGACTGCATTAGACAGTGCAGCCCTGTACAGCTGTGCAGCTGGCCAAGCCCAAACCATACACCCAGACACTTATCCTTTGAGACACAAATGTCCCTCAGTACCAGCTCACGCCTCTTTGGAGTTTTACTCCTAATATGCCGCAGTTGTCTCTCGAAAGCCAAGACGGGAAAGGCCAAGTGTGAGGAAAACAATGAGAGCAGCTCGTGGGACCCCGGTCCTGTTCTCGCTCCGATGGGCTAATATCTGATATATGAGTTCATGAAATAACTCCGTGGAATTCTGTATTTCCGTAACGTCACACGGTCCCTCGGCAGCTGCAGCTGCTTCCTGAGAAGTGTTCAAATGGCTTTCATTTACGAGATGCCTTACACTAAGACGGCTATCAGGGTGATTATACATTCCAGAGCCTGCCTCCTGTCAGTCTAATTAGCAATCTTCTGAGAAATAGTGGTTCAGCTCTAACTGTAGCTCTCGACAGTGACATCTCTCGCTTTGACCTAATTACAAAATGTAATGTTAAAATGTATAAAGGGGGGGGGGGGAATCAAAGAGGGAAGCCATTTGTGTTCTGTTTGTTCAGGCGCAGTCTTTGCATCTCCAGCCTCCTCTGGCTGCACCGCAGACAGGCAGCATGGAGAATGGTAATGAAAGCTGACGCCCAGGCTGTGTGTTCTGCTCACCTTTGAAACTGGGATGGTAGCAGCGCCCCTTCAGAGACTTGAGATGGAAACTTTTGAAAGCATAGTATCTGACCCATAATTGGTGCTCGACAAATATAGAGTTGCTTTAGAACAACAGAGAGCTAACAATGCATCTAGTCTCAACTGGAAAGGGCGCCTTGGGTTTTCTTGTAGGATGTTGTTATCCACATGGCTCTCAGAATCCAGTTGGGCTCAGCTCTGTGCTCCGTGGTGTGTCTTCAGCTCAGAAGTGTGAAACACCATCGTCCAAACATTACATTTTGTGCACTCCGAATCCTCAGAGCACCAGTGTCTAGCTTTTGTGTCAAATTCTGGCAGCAGGGCAGTGAAGGACGGGGTGAGCATTTTAAACAGAGTAAAGAATCTTTAGATGAAGACGCTGAGTGTCAGCTGCTGCTCCTGTCAGCTGCCGCTCCTCTCTCTTTGCTCCCTCACTCTGTGTTCTGTGAGCCCCTTTTTGGCTGGAGCTCCTGGGCGTCCCATGTATTATCTCTTGGTTGAACATACGTGAAATCATCAAGTGGTTACTGGCGTGAACGTGGTGGTGGTTCTCTTAAAGGAAACCTACGAATTCTTTACTGTCTTTTAATCATCTCCTTTCTCGGCTGGACCGTCTTAGCCTACCTTCCATGGCGTCACTTAAATAGGGAGATCAATAGGGAGGGCTTCTCAAACCTGCACAAGCCTCTGTAGGCATAGTATTGCATTTCTAGTTTATGCATCTGAGTGTTCTGCCTGCAGTGAGTCTGTGCACCATGGTCCATGCCTGGTGCCTGCGGAAGGTAGGCGACAGGGTAAGATGCCCTGAAAATAGAAATAAAGATGGTTGTGGTCCACCACATGGGTGCTGGGAACCAAGCTGGCTGTTCCGAAAGAGCAACAAGTACACTTAATCACAAGCCATCTTCCCGGCCTCACATTTTAAGTTCATTACACAGGTATTTTAGTTAGCTGATTTGTGTGACCCCTCCCCGCCAAGTACCTACATTCTCAGTAAGTTGACATCTTTCTTTTAAGGCCCATTTCCTATCTGTTTCTGTGACCCAGACTCGGAGCACGAAGACAGAGCGAGCTAGCTGCCTCTCATGTTTGCCCTGATTTACTTAAGTTTAGCCTCCACTGCCTTTGGAGGATTCTGAGGGCGCCGGTTGACATGGAGAACAGTCGTTGGAACTCACACCTACCGTTGTCTTTTCCGTTTGCTTTGCTGTGAGTTAGCGGCTGCAAGCTTGAGAGAGATTTGGTGGGGGAGAGGAGAAGAACCTGTCGGACAGTAAATAGTAGGTCATTCCATAGCTGCAAGCTTGAGAGAGATTTGGTGGGGGAGAGGAGAAGAACCTGTCGGACAGTAAATAGTAGGTCATTCCATAAGCACCGAGTTGCTGACATGCGTAAGTCGATGGAAATTACCACAGTACTCAGGGATAGTAAACTATCTTAGGAATGCACTGAATAAAGGAAATAAGACACAAGGAACGCACGCACGCCGTGTGGTCAGATGTATATGGACCAGGTGCTCAGATGTATACGGACCAGAGGAAATTAGTCTCTGTGGAGTCTCAACCGTGGGCTGGGCTGGGATTGGCTGCAGAGGAAGCCAGCTGCACTGTAAACTTACAGTTTGTGTATCGCAGTGTATCTAAGTTATTTCTGAACTGGGAAGGGGAGGCAAGGGGGACAGAAGGAGGAAGGGAAGGCTGGAGCTGAGGAGGAGGAGAAATAACATAGACAGTGGGCGGGGGAGGGAGGCTTGAACAAATGAAAAAAAAAAGCCAGAAGATCCCACGCCTCATTCAGCCTCCCCCAGATTAGCGGAAGGTCTCTTCGTTTACTTCAGGACAGCCACAAGTCACTCGTGTGAGAAACAGTACTTCCTGTTCACAGGAGACTTCCCGAGAATTGTGTGAGGGATCAGTGTCTCATGAGGGAGTGAGGGAAACAGAAACCTCCGACCCACTAGGGGGCAGTGTATTTTCACGCCCCCAGGGGGTTGCTTACATGTTTTAAAGTGTTGGGGGGGGGCTTATGTGCAGCAGTTCATGTGGGAGTGTGCTGCACCCTGAAGGTACCCTCCATATGTTCCCGCCAGCACGTGTGTCCCGGGGACTGAAATGAGGTGACCATGCTTGGGAGCAAGTTACTTAAACTCGGGAATTGTGTTAATTTGGAGTATGGAAGAGAACTTAAAAAGTCTTAAACCAGGACTTTTTGTGAGGTATTGAGAAATACCGTTGTTTACATTTTGTTTAAATCTCTCTGTTCCTTGCCGTCTCATCAGACTTAACCTGCCCTTTGCACTAATGCACTTCAACAGGGGGCGGGCTTCCCACCTCTGTGTCCTGTGCACCATGTGGATGTGCAGTGCTATCTCGTTGCAGTGCGTGAATGGGTCCCTCCATCCTTTATCCATCGCACTGTAGCAGACAAGGACCACAGTGTTCCAGCGAAGCAGACTCTCTGGGATTCGTTTATGGGATGCTGGCTCTGCTCCCCTAGCTTCATTTTCCAAAACTGATGAGGACGCCTGACCGTACCCTGTGCTTCCTCCCTCACCCTCTCTGCGTGAGGAAATCCCTACCCCATTCTGAGAGGAAAACAAGGGCATACACCTCTAGCAGCCTAAAGGGGGTGGAGAAACTGTAATCCAAGCATCCTGGTGATGTTAGCTTCCTGCATCTTCAAACACTGTCTCACGTGCCAGTCCGTGTTGTCTGGGCCCAAGAGAGTGAGAAAACCACGGGGAGAGAAAAGCCGGATGATCATAACACTGAGGCCATGCCAGGAGCCCGTGTGTTCCCACCAGCCTGGGAAAGGGTGAGTTCCCAGGAAAGATCAAAAAGTTGCTGTAAAAGCACTTCCGAACTCCGAGGAAAACAGATCTTTCCAGCTGAGTGCCCTCCCTAAGGCCGGAAGAGTATCATCTGCCAAGTAGCTATTCTTTTATCTCCTGTGTAAGCCACCCCAGGTTGAGGGTCCCGAGGTCTATGAGAAGCTTAGTGGTGACCCACTGCGGGAATGTGTCTGAACTTACGGAATAAGCAACTGTCTGTCCACATAGTGCTTAGACGATCCTCCCCTGGGAACACAGGTGTGGGCGCTAATGCAGAGAGAGAGAGAGAGAGAGAGAGAAAGAGAGACAGACAGACAGACAGACAGACAGACTGACTGACTGACTGACTTGAGGCCGGCAGAATGGCATAACTATTTCTAGGTCAGTGTAAAATGTAAATGTAACAGAAATGACGAACAGTAGGGCGCCCCACTGCCGAGGCTGTGCGTGCAGCTGTGACAGCACCATGCCTGGGGGGTGACAAGTCCTCAGAAGGGGCGGGGAGAGGAGCAGAGGCTTGCTCCTACATCATGCTAAACAGTCCAGCCTGGGCTCCACATTGGATGGCTGGGGCAAAGCTGACTGTGAAGTGGGTTTAATTCTCCTTTTCCGTAATACGTAAATCAGCACACGCGCTCCTGGGAGTGAGAGCCTGGGTGCTAACAAGTAGTTAGGGTCTGGACGTTGCCTGCCACCTGGAGTCGCTGTGCCGAGGAGACCACGGGCAGGCAAAGCCTCAGACATATTTACAGCTGTGTGTCCGCAAACTCACCATTGGAGTCTACTCCTCACCGATTGGGGGAGCCTATCTCAGAGGACCTCTCCATTTTCCCACTCACTTGTCCTGCTCCTTCTTGTCATTTACTTTCCTTTAAGGTCTCCTCTGCTCTCTTTCTGGCCAGCGAACTTCCTGGAGAGGAGAGACAAAGGCCCTGAGCAGAGGGCATAGGAAACTGGTCACGTGAGCTGTGGGCTGTCTCATTGGAAGCCCTGGTTCCGCTGATGGTATAGCCACAATTACTCAGAAAGTGCTGCCTTTCGAACTATTTGTGCAGCTGTTTCAGAAATGAGGAGTCACAAGTGTGGAGGAAAAGTCACAGAGGGAAGAAGGAAGCCCGGGAGGCTGGTGCAGGAACCACGCTGTCCTTTTGCTCCCCTCCATGACCCACTAATACCTAACCTTGCTCTCAGTTTGGAATTGAGTCAAAAGGTTTTGTCCCTACACTTGAGACTGACAAAACAAACGATGAACGGTAGGGCGCCCAGCCACCAAAGCTGTGTTTGCAGCTGTGACAGCAGCGTGCCTCTGCGGAGGACAAGTCACAAGCACAGCGGTAGGAAATACCAACCTGTCTCTTTATGATCTCAGGACTTTGTCAAACACAGGATCGTGTGTAAGGCAAATTGTAGCACATTGATTACATGGATATTGTAGGTATGGGGACTTGGTCACCCAGACTTCTTGCCTCCTTCATTGCTTTAGTGAGTGGAAAAGAAGCAGTAACTGGTTTCTAGCTTACTTTTACCTAAGACAGAAAATGATAAGTTACGTGCGTGTGTGTGTGTGTGTGTGTGTGTGCGCGCACGCACACGCTTGCGCTTACATGCATGTGTGTGCTTGTGTGTCCGTGCAGAAGAATCACGCTTGTATGCACAGGTGTGTAGGTACAGGTGTCTATGTGTGCATGTGTATATGGTAGCCAGAGGTGAAGACTTAGAGGTTATACGTAGCAGGGTGTGGCTTTTCTGCAGGAACTGGAGATCCGAGCTTGGGTTCCAAGTGCACTAGGCCTGTTACCAACTGAGCCATTCCCCAGCCTACATTCTCATCTTGGCGCTTGGCTTTCATTTCAAGCTTTCTCCTCGAGTGTGGTAGCTGTGTTCTGAGACAGAGCCCCCCCTAGGGCCTTACCCCATGGGTTGTGTGTGAATGCGTTCTGTGCCGCGCTGAGACCCGAGATAAAGTCTGCCTCCCACCACTTGGCCTCAGAAGACTTGCTGTAATAAGTATGGACTCTGGTCATCTTTGTGCTGCTGTGCCGGTTACCAGGGGAACCTCTGCTCTTCCTTCTATGCTGCCCCAGCTCCACCCACACTCTTCTAGTGCAGTCTTCCCTCCGCCCCTCCAGCAGCAGAGCTTACCGGCGTGCACAGCGCACCCAGCATGTACGCCATCATACTAAATTCCTTGGGAATGCTTGTCCCTACATGGGGGCATTGATTGGACACTCTGAATGCCACTAGTGACAGATGTCTGTACGAAAGGTGGAGAATAACCAGTGACTTCAGGGTCCTGCCGCTCTGGCCCTGAACTAACCCCACTGTCGTCTCTGTGTATAGACTGTTTTGTCTGTTACATTGTTGTTTTGTAGCAGAAAGGACTGAACAGACACATACAACGTAGCTTACTCAAGCACAGTGTTTAGAGTGATTAGGCCTCCCCGTTCCTTCTCCTTCCTTTAGTAGGAACTTCTGGGCAGAACAGATTTCCTCTGAATTCTTTGGCTTGAGCTGATGTTTAATTCGGTGCCCTTTCCACAATAAGAGTCAGAAATGCCGAGGAAGCCTTGCGGGGCAATGAGACTCGGTCCAGTCAAAGTGTAGCCTCAGCCAGTAGCAACTGCATCGCCCAGTACCTCGTCAGAACGCAGTTTGCTGGCGCCTCCCCATACCAACCACTGAAGCAGAAGTTTCAGCACGGCACACCCAGCATGTTTTCGCAAGCCGTCCAGGTGACTGTCGAGAGCATGAAGTTTAGGGACCACTAGGGTTCAGAAAATCCCACTGGACAAATTCATGTTCAGCTATAGAAGCCAGTAGACACCACACACACACGCACACACACACACACACACATACCCATGATGACCCATGTTCAACTATAGAAGCCAGGAGACACACACAGAAACACACACACACACATATATATATACACACACACACACACACACCCATGCTGAGCCTCACGCCCCCACACACACATACACACCCATGATGACCCATGTTCAGCTATAGAAGCCAGCAGACACACATACACACACACACACACATACATATACACATATACACGCTAAGCCTCATACCCACACACACACACCCAGGCTGACTCATCTTCAGCTGTAAGAAGCCAGCACACACACACACACACACACACACACACACACACACACACACACGCCGAGCCTCACCCTCCCCTCAACTGATTCCCCCAACTGTCACTCACATAGAAGCTAGATTAGAGGGCTAGAAGGAGAACCAGCCATTGTAATACAGCTGGTGTTTTTGTAACTTGCATATTTCCCTTAACATGGCATGAACATCCTCCCAGCCTGCCACGTCCCAGCCTGCCACGTCCCAGCCTGCCACGTCCCAGCCTGCCGCGCTGTCACTGTAATGGCTGCATAGGAGTCTGTTTGATATGTTTTCTTAAGTCCCTGCCTGGGAGAGCCTGGATTATCCCGAGTCTTTCATTACCATGGGCTGCACTGAAGTAAGCGTGGTTGAGTCTTTATATACATTTTTGATCTTAGGATGATGTCCGACAGGGAAGTCCTTGGCCAGGAAAAGCATGCATGCATTTGGAGATTTTTCCTGACCCTGTTAGTTCATTTCATCTGTAATTGTTTTACTGGCCACTTTCCAATCACTTAACACCTCTAGCGGATGATTTCCCATGCCGAGGCTGGCTCTGGAGAGCCAAGCAAGTGTTCGATTCTGGGCTTGAATATTTCACTATTCGTTTTGTTGTTTTTCCTGTTATTAGTTCCGTCACCTTGGTTGTTAGTTACATATGTCACGTGTACCTTCCATCATCATCTTCATTCCCAAGTAAGTTTCGAACACTGACGTGCAGGACAGGTAGGTCCTGGGTACACGTTTGCCTCCAGCAGGTGTGTTGTGGGGCTGTTATCTCGTGTGCCTTCCTCTCCCCTGGCCTCATGATGGTTATGTCGGGTGCGTCCCTTGATGTAGCTCACTTGTTCTGCACGGTTACCCGTGTGGTTCCTCTGAGCGCTACAACTCGAGTGTGTCGTCAGCCTAACCCTTTAGCCCCAGCAGTGACCAACATTCGCCCCCCGTTCTACTCAGACTGTTAAATTCACAGAAAAACTTGAGGGCTGAAAGTTCTATGTAGTTGGAGCATTTTCATTTAACAAGCAAAAGAATTGAGCCAGGCTCAGAAAGAGCAAAACCTCTTCAATTGCCCAAATAGGTTTTCAGTTCTCTATTTTGATTTCCTTCCGTCTGGTTCTTGGCTTCCATCCAGAAGTCAGCTGTCATTCAGACTCTCTTCAGCACCTAACTGATAAAAATGGAGCCTACGTCCTAGGAGCCATTGCCCCAACCTCTCAGCCACAGAGCTCATACCATCGACAAGCTCACCTTGAGCTCATAGCCTGCAAGCCTCTGCTAGGCGTCAGGCTCACTGCTCCGGGCAGCCTGTCACCACAGAGCCTGGTCACCTCTGCAGGTTCCCACTGATGAATGGGGGTTTCCTCTCTCACTCCCTCCTTCCCATCAGTACAGCATAGGTAAGGAAGGCCAAGCTGGCCTTGTTCCGATGGCTGAGACACCAGCTTGTCCACAGCATCTAGGGACTGCTTTGTTGAGATGTCTGAGCCCCTTCTTTGAAAAGGTAGAGATGTCATTGATCGGACAACCCTAGCATGCCAGGAACACCATTGGGGGAGAGGATATAGGGGTTGAGGGCCCACCAAGGAGCCACAGAAGAATTCAAAGATGACTGCTATAAATCACATGTTCCTGATTCCCCTGAGTTCCAGGCTGCAGAGGACTCTGCCTAGCATGGCAGGGTTCTCGGAATTCTGTCCCTGGCTTTAAGAAGTGGTGGCGATGGGTGTGACCCTCTATCCTTACAGCCACTCGCTCTTCCCTGCTGTCAGTCACCAGAGAGGTGCTTCAGGAAAGGCTGTGTTTAGGAACGATTGGCATAGGGTAATGCCGCTCAATCCTAGTGCCTTCATTTAGTCGATCTTAAATTGGCCCTTTGATATGATGCAATCTGGGTTTTTCAACACAAGAATTATAATAAAATATAAGTAATCTACCACCACCACCTCCTAAATAAGAGATCAGAAATGTATTAGCCTGGCTCAGTAGAACACACCTTCAATCCCAGGGGAGGCAGAGGCAAGAAAATCACAAGTTCAAGGCTATCAAAGGCTACTCGGGGAGACTCTGTCTCAGAAAAACAACAGAGTGTGTCTTAGCAAGACGTGGTGGGACACCTGTGATGTCCCAACTCAGAAGGCAGAGACAAACTTCCCATGATTCCAGGCCAACCTGGCCTACACAGGGAGACGCTGTTTTAAAGGGGCAGAGGTGTCCTTGTATGACAACAGTCCCACGATAGTAATTCCTCTTATAAAAGAGTAGACTCTTTGCTCAATCGAGATCAGATGTTAGGTGGACATACAGTATTCCCTCCTTAGTTTCTTCTTTCTTTTTTTAGTTTTTTTTTTTTTTATCATAATAACCCCATGGTGTTGTCAATCAATTCACTTGGTGCAGTCTCTGTTGAGGGGTGGTTGGGTGTCTGCGGCAGATGGCTTACCTATCCCCAGGTGGCCAGGAAGTGTGGGTTCCTTAGGACCCAGGACAGACAGATGAGCTCTTCCAGCAAGAGATGACTCCAGTCCCATCGTGAATCTGTCCTCACATACACACATCTGTTGGTATCCACTAAGCAACCACCGTCTGTGTGGTTAGGTAATACTCTAGATGTCTGTCCATCTGAAGTTGCCCCAAAGGACTGAGGATTGAACCCAGGGCCCCACCGAATGCTAGACAAGCCTCCCGCCGTGGGCTATCTTCAGCCCTTTGCTTTTGGATTTTATTGCTGTAGTTTTGAAACATGCTCCCACCAAGTTGTCCAGCTGGATTTAAATTCACTGTAGTTCAGGCAGGCCATACCCTTGTGGTCCTCCTGCCTCAGCCTCCCGAGAAGCTAGGATTATAGGCCTGCCTGTGCCAGGTGGCCCAGCTGTTCCTTTCCTTTGACATCAGAGTGCTGCAGTGTGAGTGGTGTGATCCCCACCTTATAGTGAGGAGGCCCTCCTACTACCTAAATGAGGACCCTCCCTCTCAGTCAGGCCTTTCTGCCTTTCCAGAGCCTGGGAGAATGAAAAGCAGGTGTGGAAGTAAAGTTGAGGAGTACAATGGAAGCATCACTCCCCGCCCTCTCCTCCCTGCAACCTCAAACAAAGACACTGGAAACCGGCTGGGCAGTCAGACAGCATCCCCACATCGGGAAGAGAGTGCTGGCTGGCGGTGGACTGGGACTGGGTGTGTGGAAACTATGCAGTGTGTCCTCCCTGAAACCATCCCAGACACCATTTGCATTTCCAGCACCTCGGCACCTCAGTTTCCTCTTAGCAACCCCAACATCTCCCTCATATAGGCACCTTGCCAAAAGCCTGCTCTTGGTTAACAGTTCAAACCGTCTCCACCCTCTGCCTGTCCCTGGTGCTGAGTGACAGGGTGGGTGTCAGTGCCCAGTGGATCTTGTACAGCTCTTGACACCTGGGAGATGTTTTTTAAACCTATAGCTCTTTGCACTGAGGATATGTCAGATCCAAAATAGAACCCTGGGAATGGACAGAACGAGGGGGCTGTCTGGCCGTTCATTCTCTTAGCGATGCGGGAGGCCTCGAGTTGGAGGCTGTTGCCGTCAGGAGGGCGGTAAGGAGCCACCGCCACACAATTAACCTGAACCAGAAGGAGCAAAGCAGTGAGGGCAGGGGAAGAAGTTCCCCTTGCTTTGACATGCTGCCTTAATGTCACTTGATCTAGACAAGTGTCACTTGATCTGCTGGGAAGTGTTCGCTGAAGGGCACCCAGCCTGTGTGAATGCTTAAGGCCTGTTTGAGGATTTGCCTACACACTCCAGCCACCTCCCCCACGGAGGTGGGGCTTGAATAGAGAACCAGCAGGCTAAGCCTCCCCAACAGCCAGGCACTGAGAAGGAAAGGCAGCCTCTAGCCTGAGCCAACAGCCTGCAGCTATCCAGCTCTTTAACTCTCGAAGTGGCTTTCAGGGGGCTGGGCCTGTGGGCCTTGGAAGGAGACAGCTCCTCAGAGCCCTCAGCCTCAGCCTGGGTAGAACTCAGCCCCCTGCTCCTCAGAGCCCTCAGCCTCAGCCTGGGTAGAACTCAGCCCCCTGCTCCTCACAGCCCTCAGCCTGCTCCTCACAGCCCTCAGCCTCAGCCTGGGTAGAACTCAGCCCCCTGCTCCTCACAGCCCTAGGAGATTTCAGGTTCATGTCCAGGAGTAGAATGGCCTCAGGAAAGACAGCTTCATCTTCAGTGGGTGTGAAGCCGCTTTTCTAGTTCCCTTAATCCGCACGCTGCCGCTGCCAGAGCTGCACATGAGCGCTCTTACTGCACAGGCCCACCAGCACTGCCTGCCGGCACACTGAAAACCCTGCCCACGGCATGACCTCCTCGAGTTGGAATTACAGCCCTGACACGGAGGGTGTCTGTGACCCGGGTTGTGTTCTGCTTAGGTGGGAAGTCAAGTGAGACGCTTTCTTTAGGTTGAACACGCAGGTGAGACGTTCGTGTGTTTGCTTTGCCAGTGATCTATAGTGAAGCTTTAAGTCACAACGAAAGGAAAGCGTCTCATTGCTCTGCCACCTGACTTTGACTCCCAAAGACACTGGTACCACAAAAGGAAGGTAAAATTGTATGTATTCGTTTTGTCCAGGAAAAAAAAAAGTCGAAACAAAGCATAGACATTTGAGGCTGTTTTAACCTGAAGAGTCAAATGTTTGAAGCACAGAGGAAATAGCAATGAACAGAAAGGAGGTCAACAAGCATGTCACAGAAAAGGTTACCGTATCCTAACAAAGTAAGAAGCCTCCAAGACGCTGGGGGTTGCCTTGGGGTCTGCCCCAAGGGGATCCATTGTTCTTAGTACATTGCTGCTTTGGAGTAGGATCTGTGGAGAACGTACTGCTCTTGAGAGAAGGGGGATGGCTGGGAATAGAAGAATCTAGAGGGGTGTGCATCTGAGGACTGGTATCCAGGTGAAAGACGAGGCTGGGGGATAGGACACACTGAGAACTGTTGCTGTAGTGGGACCATATCCTGCCTCCCTGGTCTGACAGTCAGGCTGCAATCAGCCTTTGTGAGAAGTATGACAGAGCTGTTGCCTAATTCCAAGTGTGGGCCATTGCTTTTCGCTGAGTCATTCTGGGTGGTATTGAGCCAGAACTGGAGCAGATCACGAAGCCACACTCCGGTCACCGTCACCTAGAGTCTTAGAAGGCTTGTTCTTCAAAACAAACCAGTTTGCTTCATACAGGGACATAGCACTGCTTCCCCAAGCTGCCGTGTGTTGGGTGAGCAAGTTCCCACCCTCAGACCACACTGAATCTGTGTGTGCAAGCACGGCTGCCTGCTCTAGCTGAAAACCAAACTACATATTTCATGCACGACTGGGAGGTCACTGCCTCTTGTGTGCTGTGATGAGGATGTTCCCATTTGGCCCGACAGAGCAGACTCTGCAGACGGGGAAGAGTGCTGGACCCTTAGACTTCTAACCGCAGATATCAATCTGTCGTTGACCAGCAGCCGGCACATGCCTCTGAGGTGGGCGGCAGAACTGCTCTCTGGTGTGCTGCATTGCAGGTGTCTGTGTGCAGTCTGCCCTCACCATGTCTAAGCTCCTACCCACACAGCTACAGTAAGCTTCCATCCCCTACTCCTCGAAGCCCCCAAAGATCCTGAGGCTCTTTTAGCGCAGGGATCTCCAGGAGTAGAACTCACATGAGCCCATGGCAAGTCGCCTCTGCAGGAATCCATGGTTCAGATCTCCACTCTCAGATATAACAGAAACTACGCCTCTGCTGTGGTTGGGTGATTTATGAGGTATGAATTATGCATAGATGGGTAGCGAGAATGGACGGAGTGGTTTGTCCAGCTTACAAAGTCGCATCTCACATAGCTAGTTATCAGCCACCTACACACAGTCCTCCCACTCTTGGCCTCTTGACTGGCCCACTGTGTTCCTCTCTCCCCCGTTTCATTGTGTCTCATCATAACCCACTTTACCTCCCACAAAGTCCTGCATAACCACCCACCGGGTAATGTCCAAATGGACTTACCAGCCCATGGCTAAGAGTGTAGGTTTTAGAATCAGCCACGCCTTGGCTAATGTCCAGTTCAGACTAACCGTGGAGCCTGACACGGGTAACTTGACCTCCTTCCGCTGACGCCCCCATCTGCAAAATAGTGCCGTGGGTATACAGTAGTGACGCTAATAATATTCAGCTTCTGAGGCTGTTGCTAGATCAAAGGAGGTAATGTATACCTTGCAGAGTACACTCAGTAGAATCAGCGTACGACCTGGCTTCTGCCCGCTCCTCCACTTTCTCATCTGCATGCTTCGGTCCCATTGGACTGTAGCGCATGTCTGAGTGCTCTATAGACACGAGTCAGCCATGGGGCCACTTACAACTCCTTGAGAGCATCATGTTGGCACTAGCTCTCCAGCATGCTGTTCCTGGGTTCTCGCCGCATCCCCTTCCTCTCTGAGCTCGCTGGCTACTTTTAAATCACTGACTCTCAGCTCACTTCCCGACTTGAGGCCAAGCCTGTGCTTGTCTCCCCCCTCGGCATAAGTAAACTCCTTAAGGGGCAGGGATTGCCCACCTGTCACAGCGTCAGTCACAGAGAAGGGATCAAAATGTGTCCTCTGAATACAGGCTGGAAGATGAATATAGATACAAGGATATGGGCAGAAGGACAAAATCACGAGGGAAATGAAGCCGCTGAGAACTGGTGATTTGTTACCATGGTGATTTCTGGGTATCTTTTGTTTGAAGGACGGGATGGAGGAAGTCGCTTCATTCTTGTTATTGTTTTTTTTTTTTTTCTTCCTCATCTGAGCTCAGAAGAACAGCTGTACCTAGCAACCTCTTGGGTAGAAACAGACAGGAAGTGGTCAGAAACCTCCCTTGGACGAGGGAGGAAGTAGGGACAGAAGCCACAGAGCCAGACCATAAGTTGCCCTTCATACTAGCCACAAGGACACGTGGAGAGCTTCTGAAAACTGCAGTTAGAAAGGACACCTGAAGCCACGTGCGAGGGGTAAGGTCAAAACCGTGATGTTCACCGTGAGGGAACGCATGAGCACTTACAGCCAGACTTAACCCTTCGCCCAGGTTACTGCCTAAGTACTCTTGATCCGAAGGTTCAGCTTGGGGACACAGGGACCATACTGGCTCCATGGCTCCCTTTGAATCTGTAAGGGAAAGCTCTGGCTTCTTCAAAATCGTCAGCAGCATCACCACTTCCAGTTGAAGCCTCCTTGCTCATCAGCGAGAACACTGGGCCTCGGGGTATTAAAAGGCCACCCTCCAGGCCACACAGTCACTCGGCATCCTTGGTACTGGCTAACACCACCACTCGCAGCCTTTCTGTAAAGCAAGAGCCCAGTCCTGAGATACTAAGATGTCGAAGACACTTACGAAGCAACCTACCTGTCCCTAGGAGATGTCTAAATGCAGAGTGTCCCACTCAAGAGACATCATGGCGTAGTGTTTAGGAGATACGAATGCAGAAACGTGGATTCGGGTCCAAGGCTTACAGACTACATCATCCAGACAAGTGCCTCAGTTCTGTTGGCCCAATCTGTTCCTTACCTGAGATGCCTGGGCACGGTTGCTCTGAGGACTAAAAGAGACCGTATTTCGAGTGCTGAGAAAGATTGTCTTCTCATTAAGGTGTTCTTCTAACTCATGGTTGTTTTCTTGCTCACAGGAGCTTGGTGGCCACTGATAGAGGGACAGGGACGTGTGCCCCAGATCCAGGCTTGATTTCCGTGTTACCTTTACTTCCTCCTTGCCCCTTTAAGCCCAGGCTGTCATAACAGAACGACCATGCCCCTTACTCGTCTCTCTCTTAAATATAAGGACTCACACATGACAGAGTCCATGCTGCCCCTGCCTGAAGGTTAAAGCTGGTGAGTTAGGGTTCTTGCTGCCCTGATGGCCACACCATTCCTTAGCCTTCTGGTCTCTTCTCTCTGCCGAAGCTGGTTTCCCCACAGCACATACTCACTCCATGCTGCAGGGAGTAAGAAGGAAGGGGGCTGTCACCTAAAAGATAAAGAACCCGGGGTTTCCACAGCCTCTTGCAATCAGCCCATGGGTGAAATGACATGGAAACAGCTGGATAGACGAAAAGCTGAAGGTGTGGTCTTCAGCTGTGTGGCCATAGGCTCACCGAAAACTGTCGCTGTGCAGTGGGCAAGGGCTGTCCAGTGGGATGAGGGACAGCCTGCTACACCCTCCTTCCCGACCGCTTCTGTGACTCGATTACTATTAGAGATGGATTTGGGCCTTAGGATTATTCAAACTATTGGGGGGGTGTGAGGTTTTGTTTGTTTTTGTGTTTTAAGACAAGGTTTCTCTGTTATGTCTGCCTGAGTGTACTGGAACTTGCAGTGTAGACTAGACTAGCCTCAGGATGCACCTGCCTCCGCCTCTGGAGTGCTGGGGTCAAAGACGCGCACCACCATGCTCAACCCAAACTGTATCCTTTCAGGCCTGTGATAGCAGAATCCTCCAGGCTCCTAATTCTCTGAGACAACACTGAGAATAGCAATAACAACAATAATAATAGTAATGACAGTAATACACGTGTCACTGTCAGATTACCTTAGCTTACTTATAGATTACCATTTATAATCAGCTAACAGTGTATGTATGTGAATGTATGGTGACTCACAAAACATTTGTTCCTTCTCTTTTGATTGATTTAGTTTTTGGTTTTTTTTTTTTTGTTTTTTTTTAACTGACAAGGTTTCTGTCAGGCTTCAATCATGTCGTCAGTTGGATTCGCTGAGGCGGCGGCGGCGGCAGCTCCTCCCTCAGAGTAGCCAGTTTGTCACCTCAGATGCTGTTCTCTGAGGGCTGCTGGGAACCAGCTCTGGCTGCCTGCAGGTGGCTCCATCTCCCTCCTTTAATGTCCTCTGGGTCTTGGGCACTTGGCAATCCTAAGTGCAGATCTCTTCTGAAAGACCAAAGGATCGCACAGCCGGGCTCCGAGGCAGAGCTCCCCCAGCCCCACCCCCGACCCTGCAGACTCTGTACCATGAAGAGGTGGGAGGAGCCTGGCTGGAGTCCCCCTCTCTGCCTCCTTTGTCACTGCTCCTTGCTCTCAGAAGCCCCAGAAGCTGAGTGTGCTTTCCCATTGCCTGGTTTATCAGCATTCACAGCAAAGCCACGGCTGCTGCAAAGCTTTGAAATTCTAAATCACTGCCCAGTGCAGAGGCTGCTGCCGCCGCTGTGCTCCTGTGGTCGGTCGGTCGGTCGGTCGGTCGGTCGGTCTCTCTCTCTCTCTCTCTCTCTCTCTCTCTCTCTCTCTCTCTCTCTCTCTCAGGAAGTGCCAACCCGCAGTCCCAGGGGCTGTGAGACACCGGGCTCCCTGTCATTCCTCCAAGGAGATGCGGGTCCCACTTCCAGACTTGCTGCACAGAGGGTACCTGTCTTCACACCAAAGTTCCATGCCGGTAGATTCTGCTGGAGCTGTTTCCACAACTGTGCTTCAGAGCAAAGGGGCGGACGATACAGACACCACGCCCACTGTCCCATAAGCTCGCTCTATCTGCTGTTTTTCGTGTTTTTTTTTTTTATTAGACTTCTATGTATTTGTGTGCACGCCTGGGCAAAGCTTCCGTGCCAGCTGTGGCACAGGTGTGGAGGTCAGAGGTCAGACCACCTGGGAGCAGTCACTTCTCCCCTCCAGCCGGGATCAAACTCAGACCTGTGGGCTTTGCAACAGGCGTCCTTACCCACTGAGCCATCTCACCCACCCGCCATCTGCTCTTGACTAGAGCCACTGAATTAAAGAGAAGAAAAAGAATCCACTGTTTTCCTAAAGGCGGAGGCTCATGCAGAACCAGCCATGTGGCCAGGAACCTCCATGGTGACTGGGGAGATCTGCAGAGCAAGTTTTTGTTCTGCCTGAGAAGGAACCTCCTGGATGCACATTCTCCTTCTTCCTATAGTAGGGGCGTTGGTGATGCCCGTTCAGACAGCCGCTTGGTGCTGCTAATGTGTTTGCTTGCGTCTATGCCAGGTGACACTGTGACCCCCTGGCCCTCCACCAGTCCCGCTCCAACTGTTACTAAAACAGAGGAGGCCAGAGAGCCAGGCTTTGCCACCGAGTCCCAGATGTGACGCTGGCCTCCCTTGTCTCTGTGCTAGCTTGTGAATAGAAACCCATGGTTTTGTTTTTGTTTTCCTGTGGTGGTTTCCACAGAGCATGGCAGAGTGGTGGAAACATGCTTGATTGGCTATCAGCAGTGAGAACACTGTTAGCGTTTCAGGAGAGGCTGCCCCTCCTCTGCTCACCAGGATTCAAGAAACCTAGCTCCAAAGTCAAAGCCAGCTGCCAGCAGGAAAGGGTGAGAGCAAGGAGCATAAGGACAAATCCCCCTGCCTCCACCAACAGCAGCACCTAGAGATCGAGAGAGTGAGCTGGTTAGCCCTTCCCTCCACAGGGCTGACCAGTGCACAGCTCAGCCCAATCCAAGCCCTTACTTCCAGGAAGTGCCTGCTTAAGGGCTGTCATTCCTACTTGGGTGGGTTCTCTAAGCACATAGGACTTAGAGCAGAAGCATCTTTGGTGCCCCCTCCTTGTCTGCCCAGGTCTGACTTGGTTACCCATTTCGTCCTCCGGTTGACTCCAAGCCGCTCTGCTTCCCTGGCCTCAGTCTCTGTGTTCCCCTTACTTGCTTCGCTGCACAGCTCCTCACCCCACCAAGGGGTAGAAAGCACACTCACTGTTCGTGACGCGTTAGCTCTCATGCCTTCTAGAAGCTGCCTCTTACTGTGCCTTGAGCTAGCCGCTCCCCTCCCCTCTCCAGTTTTGTACTTCATTAATACATGACTGTTTCAACTCACAGGCAGATTCAGCTGGGAACGAAAACAAGGGGCGTTTCCTATGAAAGAATTAAGGCGACTTAAACTCATTATCGAAGTGGTGCTTTCTCACAGTACAGTCTGTGTGCAGACAATCTGAGCAGCGAAGTCAGAAACTAAGAAAGCACATTCTACCATGGTGCCGTCACCTGTGGTGATTTCAGCCTGTCCCCCTGAAGCCATTGCAGGCACTCATTCCGCAGCTGGAAGGGCCGGTGCCTCTCAGACACAGAGCACTGCTTCAGAGTACCGATCAGGTCTGGTTTCTCCTCCGCTTACCACTCTGTCATAGACATAACTGATAAATTCACCACCGCTCACTAAACGGGCGCATATTTTCTAATTTCCCAAATGATAAACAGCATTTCATAAAATCTCTCTTAGCACAAACTCACAGGCCAAGAGGCCAGCCAGTTTTAAGGCCCCTGTTGACATTATCAGTCTGGTGTACTCAAGGCTCTAAACTAACCCCCAGTCTCCACAGCACTGCAGGAGCGCGCTCATTTCAAGGGACCCTCTGTCCCCGTTGGGTAGAGCGTTCATCTGTGAGTTTAATTACTAATTAAATCACTTACTGGCCTAACCTGGTTCTCGGATTGCTGTGGAAAGCGGCACTTCCCCTTGAGTTTCAGAGCTCTGTCCTACCAGTAGTGTTCCCTCATTTCCCGCCTCGTTGGTTTGCCTTATCCATATAAATCCACTGTTAAAACAAACGTCTGCAGAATAAACTTGTACGTAGATGCTGATAACAGAACCACTCACACGAGGAAGTAGCCAGGATGTCCATAGTTCCTAAACGGGCGAGCACCTTACGACACAGTCATGCAGTGAGAGATGTTTAGTGATTAACAGAATGATACTTTAATAGTGTTACATCACTGCCGGGTGAATGGATCTTAAATGCGTTATGCCCTAGTGAAAAGTAGAAAGAAACCAAGGTTGTGTATCACGTGATTGAATCCATACCAAATATCCAGAATAGGCAGATCCATAGAGACCCAGGGTAGGCTAGAGAGGTGTCGGGGAGCTGGGGATCCACGGGTGGTTGCTCAGTGCATGCGGGTTTCTCTGAGGGTGGAGTGCGTTCTGGAATTCTGGAGTTAAATAGCAGTAATGGTGTCTTAATACAACCCCTTAAAACCAACTCTGCCACACCGTTCTGTGGCCTGGAAGAGTTGGGGGAGGTAGGGTGCCCCGTCTCTCCTGAAACTCTTCGTCCAGACAGGGTTAATCACTCTTGTTTATGTCATCGAGTTCTTCTTCTGTCAACTCAGAGATCCAAAGCAAACTGGGAGCAAGAAATATCCCCCACCCTCTGTCTGGAACCCCTCCATGATTCCCTGTTAGAACTTCATTGGGCCATTTAGGTCTGGGAGCCCATCCAGTGCCGGGCTGGCTGACAGCACAGCAGTGTTAGCGCTCACCCTCAGGGGCTCACGCTCCCCTGCACTGCGTGCCTTCAGAGCTCCAGGCACTGCGAGTGGGAAGGTGTACAGGAGGAAAAGACGCTGCAGTTTCTCAGCCCGGGGGTGACCTACACAAACAACACCAGAGTCAATTCCGGGCGCCAGGAATGCACCTCTCTCCAAATGCGCCCGTGGTGTTCTGTGAATGATTCGTTTCATCCCATTGCTGTGCAGGGTGGGACAAGATCTGTCCCCGTTCCCTCGAAGCCTTCGCAGTGACCACACATGGGTGATCCAGACACTTACTGTTTCTGAAGTAAAGCTTTGATTTGATGTGTTAGCAGGTCCCGTCTTCCGGCCACTGCGTGTGGTCATGTGGCCGTGTTGGTCAGTACCTGCATTGTGCACACTCCCCCTGTCGCATAGCCTTCTCACCTGAGAGGCTACAGAATGGTAGAAGGTGCATTGGTGGGGGCTTTCCTTCACAGCCTCTACTACGAGCACATGTGCCTTTTGTGTTTGCCTGGGAGTGGGGCAGGTTATGTGAACATTTCCCTTCGTGAGGTAATTGGCCTGTGAAGTGAATCATGCCTTAAATGCAATGGGAGAGCTCATTTTTATACCAAGGAAACCGATGCCGCCTCCTCGCGGCGTGTAAAAATACCCTTGCCACAACTAGGAAAGATGGGGAAATTGGGGGTTGCTTTAGTTTCGTTGGCTCGAATAGTCATTTAGATGCCAAACCACGCCAAGGAGGAGGTGAGTCACTGTACCCCGTGGTTCCTGCACCTCCATAGACTCCACTATGTGGAGCGTAGATGGGAGACAGGCAGCATGGCTGACAGAGGGACTGTGCTCTCTCTGCCCCTGGAGGTGGTATGAGTAGGGGTCCTTTCCTAAGACTACACACACACACACACACACACACACACACACACACACACGCACGCACACACACCCCCCGCACCCTGCCTCGAGGTTTACCTTTGTGTGAACTTGGCAGGGCTCTGTGGCACAGAAAGCACCTTTGTTACAGGGGTCCCGAGTGCTGGACGTGGACTCTAGTTACCTGTTGTCACCTTTCGTCCCCACCCTGAGCTGAGCTGTGGACACACTCGCCAACCTCTCTATTCTGCCCCACCCCCACCCCTTATAAAGTGCAAGAACGTAACAGTCCCCATGTTTGGGGGCTTAGAGTTTGGTGGGATTGCATCGTCCAGTCAGTGCAGTACAGTGCCTGGCATATGCGACCGCTTCTGATGTTGGCTATGACTGCCAGGAAGTGGAGCCGCCGTCTCCCCAGCGCCCCGTCCCATAGCTAGGCATTCTTCTTCTGCAGGCTTCAGACAGCATCCGTGTGTTTGCTCACCATTCCTAGGGCCATAAGGCGGCACATAGCATGAGCGGATTCTGTCCAGCAAGGCTGAGCTCAGGGTATCCTCGCTAGGGAAGAATCCGTTTCCTAACCCACACAGGCTCGTTTGATCTGTCTCAGCTGCTTCAGTTTGCTGGGTTCTGGAACTGACGTCCCAGCTCCCTGCTCTCTGCCAGCCATGAGCATTAGCACTGGGGATCCCCACGAGTCTGGCCACGTGGTAAGAGCTGCAGTGAGAAGATTCTCACTTTGAATGCTTCAGCATTGCATGTCCGGGAAGAGCCATCCACCCCAGGGCTTACTTGATGAGGTCAGCTCATGGGGACACTGTCTTTCTTAAGGTTGCCTACACCAGGTCCCACACCCTACCACAGGAGTGACTGCCTCATTCACACACCCCAGAGAGTGTACAGGGAGTTGGAAGGTAGCTTACAGTTCTCCCCACCACAGCACAGCCTCAGCAGGGCAAGGGACATCTCACTTCTTCCTTCGAGCTGACAGCAAGTAGATTTCCCCAGTGGGCAGAGCACTGTGCTGTGCTGTGCTGACGCCGGGTGGACCCAGCACCAAGGCTGTCTGAGCCTCGGCCCCCAAGGTCTCATCAGTTGCACAGTGCAAACCCAGCTGTTTCTTTTCTTCGCCTTAAGACCGCCACGAGTGCTTACGTAACCAAGAGGCACCAAGGTGGCCCTGCTTTTTCTTCATCCTCCTAATTCCTAGGACCTCTCTGACTGTACCCAAGAGACAGACAGAGACCTGTAGGCTGCCGGGGCCCTCCCTGCATTCTAGGAAGAAGGAGCACCCCATCGCGCAGGACCAAAAGGTGCTGGGAATCAGGAAACTTGGACGGCAGGTTCTGTATCCCGGCTAACACTGCTCTGGCCATGGTGCTCAGCTGTCTGAATGGGGCTGCAGTTACGTGCAGGAGTCTTATACTAAGCTGCCCTGAGTCCTCGGGGTATGCACTGCCTCTACTGAGGATCTAGTGAAGTCCCTTAAGTCAATTCTGTGGGCGTTTCTGATTTTACCAGCATCAAAAGCCGTGTGCCAGGAACTCCTGCCCTTTAGTCACCTCACTCACTGTGCTCTGCCTCCTCCTGCCCTCTCCAAACCATTGCTGTTCATTAAGAGGGCTGTTTATTCCAGAAGCCGTCGGCTTTTGCCTTTGTCCCTGGCATGTGACCCACCACTGTGCTCTGAGTTCTCCGTTGCCTGTGCATACCTTTGTCCAGACCCTGTCCTTTCCTTATCCTCCCTTGTCAGATTTGCCCAGGAAAGGGTGGCGCCGGGGTGGCAGGGAGAGTGAGGCAAGTCACTTCAGTCGTTCTTCACTCACTGACCAGAAGCGAGAGGGCCTCGCCGGTCCTTTCCCAGGCCTGGGCTGCCCTCGAGGCTCTCAGGGTGTGCAGGAGGGGGATAGGGATGGGGCGCTAAGTCTAAGCCTGTCACTTAAGGGTAGTCACAGCCTTCTCTGCTGAGAATGCTGCTACTCACTGGCCTTTTCCCTAGTGTGCGGCAGAGAACGGGGTTTGCCAGCGTGGCTAGTGTTTTCATCCGGGCTTTGTTACCCAGCTCAGCACAAACCCGGAGGTCCGTACATACCCAGCGGCTGTAGAACTTGATCATGGGCATTGCTCTTGGGTTGGCAGCTGAGGGAATGGAACCTCCTCGTTGTTTATGTATCCAGCCTCAGAAGTTGAGAGTGTGTACTCACGAAGGCCCACCTCGGGTGAACATACCTCACCCAGGCTAGCTCTCAAGACCCCCAGTACCGCAGGGCACCCTCTGTCCCAGAAGAACCGTGTGGAGGATTGGAGGCCACACCATAACAGCAGTGTAAAGTGATCGTATCTGCTGTGCTCGTGGGAGGAGGGCGTGGCCGTGCTTCACTGTGTCTGGCAGCAATTCCCCAGTTGTGTAACCCTGCTAGTGCACTTGAAAAGTTCCGTGGGACTACATGAATTTAAGGAGGCTGCTCTTTCTTAAACGTAAAATAGAAACAGGGTCCCTTGGCTTCCAGAGGGATTGATCTGGATATCCTGACTGTTCACGCGGGATCAGGTTAGTCCAGATGCTTCTCTGCCAGCTCTTCCAGACACGGACACACGGACTAGGTACATGGATGCAGTTGGTGTCTTACTAGTCAGGACTCTAGGACCCCAGTGTTTTCAGAGTGACACTGACCGTGCTGTGCAGTGACCCACAAATCAAAAGCAATAGAATGGTTAGTACACTCCATGTTGGTGGCCACAGAAACCACTGCACAAAACCAATAGAGAGATTCATATTTAGTCCAAAGGCCCAGAAGTTTGCATCACGGCGAGAAGCCTGATGACATTGAGCGCAGTCCGTGTAGCGTCTCCTGACCAGGACTGCTCAGGCTGCTGGGCCACAGGTGGGGGAGAAGACCACAAGTTCTCACACCGATCATCGTGATCGGCTCTTAGTGTCTGTATTATTCCTCGTTCCTGTCATGGCTCCTGATTCTTCGTTTAAGTCAGTCAGAATAGAGTGAGGGCGACCTGTGTAGAAGCATAGTTAACTCCAAATGTCAAGTGCATGCAACACATTCCCGCCACAGAGATTATTTTCTCCAAAATAATGTCCTGTGGTTGTTTCTGTCTGTTCAGTTGACATCTGTAGAAGGCTTAGCTCCATTCCTGGCTTGTAGGACGTGCGGGACTGTGAAGCCGCAGACCAGCAGCCAATCCCTGACTTCAGGGGATTATGTCTTTCCCTGAAACGGCCCGCACTGTGAATCGGGTGTTACACTGTGGGACTCTTTTCGGGGACTTTAGAATGTTGCCTTCTTTTGTTTGGGGAGATTGGATGTCCTGTTTTCTGCAGGAGTTCGAATAGGGGTGGCTTTGTTGCCTTAAAAAGATGGTTTGGACTGAACGTTCTCACGTTCTCATTGGTTTGGGGTTTCAGAGAAAATCGGCATTTCTCCCAGGTGACACAGCAGTAACACTGGAGCCAAGGGAGCTGCTTGTTAAGGAGGCCATTCTGTGCATTGTAGGATGTTGACAGAACCGTGACCTTACCCCACTCGATGTACAAGTGCCCTTTCCTGAGTTTTGGTAACTGAAAACATCTCCAGACATTGCCTACCGTGTCTCCCGGTGGACAGAGCTGGCAGATGTGAGTGTGACCCTGAGACTCTAGGCTCCTCAGGTCCCCTGCTTAAGCAAATTGGTGAAATCCCCAAGAAAAAACACACTTGGCACAAGTATGTTCTAGCTGGCCCTTGCCAAAGCTCAAAGCAGCGTTCTACCATGGAAGAGTTCAGATAAAGTGAGTGAGGTCTGCCGTCTGGCGGAGTAACAGCAACGGTGATGAAATACCTCAGGCGATCATGCCTTGAAGATCATTTCCTGTTGGGAACTCGTTAACATCGTTCATTGACCATAAATGAGGGAGCATCTTGGACGCAGTGTGCTGGGAATTAAACTCAAATGATTTATGAGGAAATGGGTTCCAGATTTGGTGACCTCAGCCCAAGTAGTAGGCGGCTGCCTGACAAACAGTCCCATTCTCAAGAACTTGAAGTCAACTCACCAAGCATTTGCTGAAATATAGGTTGTGAGGGCTCTGTGCACTTCCATGCCCTGGTCTAGCTTAGGAACAGCCACCAGGCATCTCCTCACTCCTGTGACAGCTCCTACATGGCCTTAAATCTCTTCCTGAGCTGCGCCAGCCCTGCCTTCCCCAGAGAGTGTACGTTATTATACACGATGCCACGTGGTTCTTATTTGACTCTTTGTTCCCAAAAGCTACTTTTCAGAGTCTTGGCAGGGACACTTACAAGTTCTCTCTGCCCCCTGTGTACTTATAGTAGTAACATTCATTATCTTTCTTGTATGTCTGAGTTCTCACTTAATCACGTACATGCCAGTAACATTAGAAAATGTAGAACAGTGGTGGCTGACCTTCCAGGACAGCCTGGTCTACATGGTGAATTCCAGGACAGCCAGAGCTACATAGTGAGACCCTGTCTCAGAAAAAGGGGGATGAGGTCAGGGGAAACAGGACATACTATTTATGAAAATCACTGGGAGAAAGGTTGGATTTAATACAGAGAGAAAGAAAAATAAAGAAATATAACACCGTACAGATTTTTCGTTCATCCGATTGTTACTTATTCAGTAATTACTGTGGGCTGGGCAATGGCAGTATATCTGTGAAGAAATGGACTTTTGTCCATGGGGCAATGGGACAAGTAGACAGGCCATCTTTTAATGTGGCACAGTGGGTTCCAAGCTGAGGGAAACCATAGAGGCCAGTGGGCACTTAAGAAAGGTACTACTCCATTGGAAAGTGGGGGGGGGGGTATCTGAGAAGGCTTCACAAAAGAAGTGATATCTTAACTGGGACATGATGGATTTCTTGCTTGTCCAGAAGAAAGGGCAGGTATGGTCAAGGCCTATTCCCAGGCAGGAAGGTAAGAGCTGAAGCAGGAAAAATGAAGTAAACGGAGCAGCCCTGAGGATGTCCCTCGGGATTCTGATAGGAGCAGCTGGATCTTTGGGGATTTGCCAAATGAGGAGCCCTGGGAAGGCAGGTGAGAGGAGGGTGGGGTAGCATGGCTCAGCCTTTCCATCCACCACTACCTCTAGACCATAGCAACGCTCTTTCTAAATGAGCATTTAAGAATGTCAAACTCCAATAGAAAATTGAAATGCTAATTAGCAGCCTTAAGTGCCTCTGCTTCTGGAGGCTATCATGACAGCCTCTGGTTCTGCCCAGTTTTACTTTCCACACAGTAACTACTTCTTGGTTTTAATACTGATCAACCTTTCATGAGTAATAAGTGCACACAGTGGGGGTGTCTGGTAAATAGTCCTTGGACTGCGTCCTGGGCTGTCCAGCTCGCCCAGTGTCCTCCTCAGAGGGCGCTGCATTGGAAGGGTTTGCTCTAGTGTTGAAAAGCTCACGTTACTGCTCATACTAGTTTTTGAGGTGACTAAAGAAAAACCTAAGAGATGGTGGGCTGTCTTTGGGCAGACACATGACAGTGTGGAATTTTTCGGGAGCACAGGCCTCATCGAGGGAAGTTGTACCTGGTAAGTAAGCATTGTTCTCTGTGCTCACCCAGAGCATGAGGAACACTGTGTTTGGCCGAGAACTGTGAGATCCCTCCTAATTCTAGCCTTTGGCCCTATTTCAGTCGGCCTGATGGGTCTCCAGTCTCCCTGTGAGAGCAGCCAGGAAGCGTTGCATGTTCAAGAGCCTCCTTTCTCTTCCACCAGGAGCTTGGATAATGGGCTGTGTGCAATGTAAGGATAAAGAAGCAGCGAAACTGACGGAGGAGAGGGACGGTAGCCTGAACCAGAGCTCTGGGTACCGCTATGGCACAGACCCCACCCCTCAGCACTACCCCAGCTTCGGTGTGACCTCCATCCCAAACTACAACAACTTCCACGCAGCCGGGGGCCAGGGACTCACCGTCTTTGGGGGTGTGAACTCCTCCTCTCACACCGGGACCCTGCGTACTAGAGGAGGGACAGGTAAGCCACCGGCCGGCCGGCAGTCAGGATGGCTGACAGCACGGCTGTGTCCCTTCAGAGCCGTCCTTGGGTGTGGATGGGGTGGGTGCAGGCATGCCACAAATGTGTGGTGGCGGTCGGAGGACAACTTCCGGGGGCTGGCTTCCTCCGCTCATGGGATCTCTCCAGGGTTCAAACTCGGACCATCAGCAGACGCCTTCACCCTCTGAGCCATCTGGCCAGCCCTTTGGCAGGGCTCTGAATTATGTTGGCAACCATATATGTTGACTCCAGTTGACTCACTTTAACTAAGGTTTTAGTCAACTTCATCCATCTTCTGCCATTCAAAACAAAAGGCCCAAGTTGAACATCCAAGATCCAAATGCCCCGGCTTTTTTGGGAGCAGGAAACCTCTTGTTACTGCCCCGAGAGTGGCTTTGGGGTGCAGGGGCAGGAGCCCTCTTGTTCCTGCTCTGACAGTTCTGCAGCAGAGGCCTCAGAACCAACTCTGGGGTGTACCCGAGTCTCCCCACCCTTCAGCCTGCCGGCCACTTCCTGCTGCCGTGGTTATTTGGTGGCATGTTCCCCATTTCCCTCCACTCGACGGTATTCCAGCCTGGTCAGCCCACGAGTTCTCATTCATCGCTGTATTCTATTGTTACATCTGTTGTTCTGCTTTTTGTGTGAGTTTTGAGACAGGCCTTCACTTTGTAGCCCAGGCTGTCCTCAGACGATTAACAATCCCCCTGCCTCAGTGAGCGTTGAAATATCATACCGGCTGTGTGTGCTCAAAGCCGAACTTTGTGTGCCAAGACCATTTCATGTTCTCTCTTCCCTTCCTCCCCCAAGGCTCCTTTTTCTTCCACGCCACAGGGGTGGGATCCACTGCCATATCTATTCGCTGACTTAGCTAGTCCTCTATAACAGATCTGGCTACATCCTCACACACGTTTCCTACAGTTCTTATAAATTGTCTCATGCATTTGTAGTCTTCCAAATACTCTCCCAGTGTGGGGACCATGGTAACCAGATATTTGGCATTATTTGTTCCAAAACTGTTTATTACAGAAGTTTAAAAGAATGTAGCGTCTCTCGGCTCATCTAGGGACAGATGCCTCGTGTCTGCTCTGACAGCTTATCATGTCTTTTTACCCAAAGAGTTGACACTGCTGAGGCTGGGGCCCTTTCTCTGTGTACAGCTTATGTGGTAGAGTTGGAAGAGACTCCTGACCTGTGGCCTTTGGACACTGTCTCTTCCTACACTCCGCTGTCAGTGTCTGTCCCTGAAGATCAGTGTCCGTCCTGTAGAACAAACCCTGTGCTCAACCCTGTGCTACAATGGCACTAGCTTACCCTCAAATCCAGCCTTCTATAAGACCCTCACCAAACGTCCATGTCCTGTGCCCCCCGCCCCCCTCCCAGTTGCCTGTAAAGGAAGCAGCAGTCTAGTGCCCTCAGTCCTTAGAAGACATAGAAGACAAAAAGAGAGCCAAAGTAGACTGCACACACACACACACGCACACACACACACACACACACACACACACACACACACACACACACACCCCCTCCACTGTGAGGGGTATTGCTGAGAGTTTTATGTTTGCTGACTCTTAATTCAGCAGACATAAGCCTCAACCCTGTTCATTCATTCATGAAGACTGCATGCGAATCCCGAGTGAGTGAACACGTCTCATCCATGACGGTGGCCAGCGTGAATCCTCGGATAGTCTTAATGGAAGAGGCCATCTGACTCCTTGTAGTCTTTGAAGTTTAAAATGCAGTGCCCTGGCACTGGAGAGGTTAAGTGCCCTGGCACAGGGGTTAAGAACCCTTGCTGCTCTGACAGATGACCCAGGTGCTGTTCCCAGCACCCCCGTCAATGGCTGAAAACCACTTGTAACTCCAGAGGGATCCAGTGTCCTCTTCGGGTCCCCAAAGGCTCTAACACATACGGTGCACACAGACAAAAAGCACATATGTATAAAAAATATATAATTTTCAAAAGGCAGAGCCCTGGGATATTAGCAGATGCTCTGTCCTCAGGTGGTTTGGTTGCACTGTGTGTCCTGGGCTCTCTGGAGGCCTTGCTGTCCCCTAAGGTGGAGAGCAGTCTGCATCTTTCCCTGCCTGCTTTGCACCCTCCTCCATCTGTAGTGCAGAATCCCTCAGTGATGGAGAAGCAGGGTGGGAAGGACTGTCTGCCACAAGGAAAGATGGCTTGGTTCTGATATTTATTATAAAAGAAGAGACATCAGTTAGTGAATATGAAGTCGGAGTAGACATGACGTAGAGGCCCCACGTTTTGCTTTAAGCCAGGCTCCTGTACTCTCAGGGAAGCCTTAGGAAAGGCTCTGAAGGAGCCCTGCTCCACGGTCAGGACGTCCACAGGGGAAAGGTAAGTTCTCCTCCGCTCTTCTGATTGCCTTTCTCCCTGGCCATGGCGGCGATCTCCACAGCAGTGGGGCACTTGGGAGAGAGGAAACCAGGTGCTAATAAGCCCTCATAGCAGGCACTTTGAAATGTGTGGAAATCAGAAGAAGCCAGATTACAGGAAATTAAAAGCTCCCTCTAGTTATCGCGTCCTGTGTAGCAACCACAAAACTTAGCAGCTTTCACAGTACCTACATTTGTGATCTCACTGTTACCCGTGTTTCTGAATCTGGAGGGGACAGCCTGGTTGGATGCTGCCAGCTGGGTGTGCTGGCTGCAGGGTTCGATCGAGTGAACTGCTTCCTCACTCACACGGTGTGGGCAGGATCCCTGGCTGGGGGCGAGCCAGTCTGTTGTCATGCTGCCACGGCACACTCCTTAATCTGAGTCTATAAGGAGTGTGACAGTAGAGAAGTCACCAAAGATGTATCACACTGTGTACTGTGTTAAGTAACTCCAGTCACTATGTTCCTAAGGGAGGGAGGACTGCACAAGGACACGAGAACCCAGGCAGGAGTCACTGTGCTCTGCCCCAGAATTCTGTCTACCATGTGGGGCAAGCCCTAGACTGAGTGGAATGCTGGGCAGATTTTGCTGTTGATAGGAAACTTCTGGAATGTGGGAAGGTCCCTGAGAGTCGGCAGATGAGAGGACCTAAGATGGACGTGAGAAAGAGGGAGTAGATCATGTGCGGGGAGGGAAACGCAAGGCAGAGGAGCTAAGGGGGCCGAAGTCTAGGCAGCGAGACCCCAGAGCTGAAGGCCACTACCACAGCTGCGGGCAGGTAACAAGGGCAGTGCAGCTTCACCTCGGGTCAGCATTCGGAGACGTCTCGACATCCCCAGGCTGCAGAGCAAGGCTCTTCCGTCCACTGCTACCTTGTTCGAGGGCTGAAAGAGGGTGATGCATTTACCCAGGCCTTAGCACAAGCCTTCGGGAGAAAGGGGTGGGGGATAGAGTGGATCCATGTCTGTCTGAGTCCTTTCCTTCTCAGCACTCATCCAGAGTCCCAGCCCCCTCTACACAGACCACGTCATAAAGCCAGCCATGGTGACACTGTATTAATTACACTACCCCAGTATGTTTACTAATGCTGTCTAAGTGTAGACTTTTAAGGATGAGACTTTAGCAAAAATGTGGTTTCTTAGTATTCCCTGTATAATGATCCCCACCCTTTTTTGGCAGGAGTGACACTATTTGTGGCACTTTATGACTATGAAGCACGGACGGAAGATGACCTGAGTTTTCACAAAGGAGAAAAATTTCAAATATTGAACAGCTCGTAAGTTTGGGCTGGGGGAGGTGAAGCACACGTGCTGTTTGGCTTGGGGGAAGGGTTCGTTCTTGTGACAAATACATCTGCTGTCTGAAGATAAAGAACACGTACCGAAGTCATTCGCTCATAGCAATCCAACTGAGTGACTTGGTGACAGAGCGCAGTACTACATGGCACTCTAAAGAGGACAGCAGAGTCTTTTCAGAATCTACTTCTACGTGTGTGTGTGTGTGTGTGTGTGTGTGTGTGTGTGTGTGTGTGTGTGTGTGTGTGCCTGTGCACTAGTATATGTCAAGCAATCAGGTGTCCTCTGTCACTTAGAGGCAGGTCTCTCCTGGAACCTGGAGTGCTGGGTTTCAGCTTGGCTGGCAGCCAGCAAGCTCAGCAATCCTCCTGCCTCTACCCTCAGGCCTCCCCTCCAGGACCACAGTTACTGGTTTGTGAGAGCGTACCTGGCTGGTGACTTGCTGCAGGGGTACAGATATGTGAGCAAGCACTCTTAGCCACTGAACATCTCTCTAACCCCAAGGTCCTTATTTTCGCATTTTAGTAAAGATCATAAAAGCACCCCCCTCCCCCAGAAAAATCCACATTCTCAAGTGACTGACACACAGCTTGGGTGCCAGAGTCACATGCCGTCTGCTCTGAGGTGATCTCCGTGTTCAGCTGTGGGTACTGGCAGAGGCCTCACTTCTCAGACTAGCAGCCCCATCCCCTACTTTTCACAACTGTGAAGCCTCTGGAGGTGGTTTCCAGAGTGAAAATATGGGAGTGTCTGTGCTCTGAGGAGAAAGCAGAGGCCTTTCGCCTACTTGAGAATGTGACCACCAGGAAGCAGATACCTGTGCCTCCGCTTTCTGTAGATAGCACAGCATCACCTCTCTCAGTCCAGGTAGTGTGCATAGATGAGGGAACCCAAGGAAAATCACTCCCAAGAAGATGGTAGTGTGGTGCCTCGGCCCCTCAAGTGTGTTGACGTGTGCTCCCCACTCATTGGGATAGACTGCCATGAAGACGGGCACCTGGGGTGGGGGTGTGTGTTGTGCTGCCCGGAAGTCTGATTGTAGTTTCTCTGACTGAACGTCAAGGCAGTTGAAGGACTTGAAGCTTGGCCCTTCAGCTCCCTCTAAAAAAGAGGCACCTAGGGGGCAAGGTAAGAGGTAACCACACTAAGATAAAGAGGAGGGGCGTGGCCTTGGGGAACTCCTTGTAACCTCAAGAGTATCTCCAGGGGAGGCCTGCCCTTCCCCAGGGTGCCCCTGGCTCTCAGCACTGCACTGGGAACAAACCAGCTCTCAACAGCAAAACCCCACACCTCCAGACACACCAGTAACTCTTCTAAATGTCAGCAGACACTGTCTGCACAGAGCAAGAGACTTTCCAAATCTGGAGCGATTGTCATCACCGAAAGAAGGATGGGTGTGTCTTGTTTTGTTTTGTTAATTTATTGAAATACCTGGCAGAAATGCATATAACCATGCCTAGTGCTAGTTTGTACAACAATGTATATACTAACTCATTGTTTGCAACTTCACACTCGAAAATGTAAAAATTGATACATTTATGTTACATGTATCTTAGCACAGTTTTTAAGACCAAAATTGACTGTATTGTCACAAACTAAGCCTGTCTGTGCAGCTGGCATTTCTTCCCCCCTCCCCTCCCCCTCCCCCACTAGAGACCTCCCGCAGACGCAGGAGTTTTTAAAATAGTAAACATCTGCCGTTTATTGGAAGCGCCTTATGCACTGGCCATGTGCTAAGTTGGGGCTGCTGTCGCTTATTCTTCCCAGCACCTGTCTGAAATATGTTCCATGACATCTGAGAGCACAGGTTAGGGGGCTGCCCAAGTGCACAGTCCTGGCAGGTGGCGAAGCCCAGGGTGAGATGCAGGGTTGGGAATTCAGAGTATGGTGTCAGGTGTGACCTTGGAAAAGCCCAGATGCCGCCATCAAAGGCAGCTGCAGCAGTCTCAGTGACTGTGGAAATGGGGAAGGTGGCTGCAGCATCGCAGAGAGGGGGAGTTCGCCTTTGATCCCTTCCCATTTACCATTGCTCTTTGTCAGTTTGAGTGTCAGATGAATGCTGCCTGTCAGAGTCTTTCGACTCTGTGTAAAGCTCCCCAGTTTGTACACTGCCCCTTCCATGGCAAGGTTGACTAGAAGCTCGAATCGCTGTAGGCCCTAGGAAGTAAGAAGTAGAGGGGATAGAAAAGGGCACAAACCATTCTAGGCACCTGTGCACACTCCTGTAGGCCTTTGTTTTGAGGTTGTAGCCATGGCCCAGTTAGTCACTGACAAAGTCAAGTCCCCTTCATTGCCCTTCGTTACTGAAAGGGTCTACAGGATCCACAAAGCGAATTTTAGAAGAATGTTTAAGGGAGGCATGCAGTCTCTCTCACTGTGCATTTTATTTGACGGCATGGTTTTTAACGGTTCCAGAGTCCGTGGTCCTCTGACCCAGTCCTCCTAGAAGAAGACATTGCTAAGGGCTTTTACTGTAAGAGTGGAATTCTTTGTCCTACATGGCATTTAAGTACCCTTTTCAGGGTTATGGAAAAGAGAAGTAAGGTTTGTACAGCAGACCCATAGCTATCCTGGAGTCAGGGGTAATAACAGGGAAGGGGATAAAAGCCACAGCACGGAGCAGATGGTGCGAACGAAGGCTCCCTCCCTCCCTCCCCCAGCCCTGGCCCTCAGCTGACAGGAGAGGAATGGGGCTGTCCTCCCTGGGGCAGCTGCCACCCCTCCTCCTGTATGTGCCCCTTCTGACTACCCCTCCCATCAGAAGGGCTCCTTCCAGTGCACACAGGGTTTGGGGTCCTCACTGACCTGTTCGTGGTTCTCAGTGTTAAAAGGCTTGAGCTCACTGCACTGTAATTAAGGTCACCGATTCTGTCTCCTGTTTTCACACTTTGCCACTGGTGATTTACCCTCCTTGAAACAGTGTGTCCTTAAAATACAGTCGGTATTTTACATAGATCGAATCATGGTCATGACCCAGGACCTACTGAAAGTTCTTTTCTATCATAATCAGAAAAAATAAGTTGGTTTGCTTTGGTGATCGGTTTGCCAAAGCTTTACTTTTTTTCAAGGCAGGGTTCTCTTTGTAGCCCTGACTGTTCTGGAACTCACTCTGTAGATAAGATTTGTCTCCAACTCAAAGATCTCCTATCTCTGTCCCCACCCCACCCCCAGTGCTGGGATTAAAGGCATGTGCCACCTCCACCCAGCTGGAAAAAAAAAATTTTTTTTTCCGGATTACCCAGACATGTGATAAAAGTTGTTACAAGAGCCTGTCTTTGAGTGAGAGGCACAGCTGCCAAATGCAGGAGGAATCCAGCATCCTGGCTGCACGGCCAAGGCTGGCAAGACACCTCCTGCCTCATCTGACCTCCCAAGTATCTGGCCTCCCAGCACCGGAGCCACAGCCCTGTATGGGACTTGTAGGATTAATGACAGGAATGGAGGAACAGGGTGGTCTGAACAAAAACCTAGAAGCTGTTCTCAACCAGGGCCTGGGGTTCAATCGTGGGTTTGTTCAGAACAGGATGACAGTGTCTTACCAGGTGTGAGTTAATCGAAAGGCTGGACTATAGGAACCGCAGCTTTACAGGCTGAAGAGACAGCTCAGCAGGTCAGGCCCGGGAACCATGCGGAAAGCCTAGTGCAGCACCACTACTTGTGGGGAAGCAGAGACAGACAGCATTCACTGCTCACCCAGTCCTGCTAAAAAAGCTCCAGGTTCCATGAGAGCCCCTTTCACAAGAAAGAAGAGAGCAACTGAGGAAGATGCCCATCTTGTCCTCTGACCTCTGTAGACATGCATACACACTGGCAAGAATACCTGAACAGCATGCCTGCCTGTGCCTGCTCGCTCTCTCTCTCTCTCTCTCTCTCTCTCTCTCTCTCTCTCTCTCCCTCCTTCCCTTCCTCCCTCCCTCCCCCCCCCTTCTCTCTCTCTCTCTCTCTCACACACACACACAGAGTAGCTCAAGTGAAGGTTGAGGGTCCTGACAGAGATTCTGCTCCACACCAACCCCAGTGCAGCAGGTCTGTGCAGGTGAATGCAGGTCTGTGCAGGTGAATGCAGGTCTGTGCAGGTGAATGCAGGTCTGTGCAGGTGAATGCGGGTCTGTGCAGGTGAATGCAGGTCTGTGCAGGTGAATGCAGGTCTGTGCAGGTGAATGCGGGTCTGTGCAGGTGAATGCGGGTCTGTGCAGGTGAATGCAGGTCTGTGCAGGTGAATGCGGGTCTGTGCAGGTGAATGCAGGTCTGTGCAGGTGAATGCAGGTCTGTGCAGGTGAATGCGGGTCTGTGCAGGTGAATGCAGGTCTGTGCAGGTGAATGCGGGTCTGTGCAGGTGAATGCAGGTCTGTGCAGGTGAATGCAGGTCTCTGTGCAGGTGAATGCAGGTCTGTGCAGGTGAATGCAGGTCTGTGCAGGTGAATGCAGGTCTGTGCAGGTGAATGCAGGTCTGTGCAGGTGAATGCAGGTCTGTGCAGGTGAATGCCGGGCTGGGCAGGTGAATGCGGGTCTGTGCAGGTGAATGCAGGTCTGTGCAGGTGAATGCGGGTCTGTGCAGGTGAATGCGGGTCTGTGCAGGTGAATGCAGGTCTGTGCAGGTGAGTGGGCGCGGCAGAGAATTCCACAGTTCTTGCCTGTTTATTCACCTAACAGAATGTAGTAGATGTTTTGAGTCTCACTGGTCCTCAAAAACCAGCGAGAACTGAGTGCGAGAAAATTGCCACAAGATATGACGTTTGCCTCATAGTATGTGAGCCTTTGTCATTTGTGTGTCACTCCTGTGAGAAAAAAAGAAAAAAGAAAAAGCCATGACCCTCCCTGGCCCAGAAACAGAAGTCCAGAGTGGTGCTGTCTTTCTTCTGATAACTGTTAGATTCTCATGTGTGGCAAACTGTTTAGAAGCCTAAGAAACAAAACAGCCGATACTAACTTAAATTGGAAATTAATGCCTCGTTAATGCCGAGTCACTTGACTAAGACTGGGCTTGTCCCAGTTTGCAGCAAGATGCATTGGCTTCTTGTCAGTGGTGACGACTCGCTGACATCACCTGAAATTGATGCTAGCTTTCCTTTAACTCAATTCAGTTAGAACTAACTTGAGGAAGGTTAGCGCGCCTTGGAAATAAGTCTGTGCCCCCAGCTCCTCATCGTTCTTCCTGGTTTGGAGCATTTCCCAGCTGGGGAGACAGGTTACAGGGAAGAACCAGTGGGCCATTTTCATTAATGATGAAATGTCTCCATCTAGTGGAATTTCAGAGCAGTAAGCATTGTCACTTAAATAAAGGTAGTGTTTAAAAAAAAAAAAAAAAAAAAAGGGGTAGTGTTTCCAGAGCCTTTTCCTTAAACATACAAGGTGGTTATTATAAACTCCACATACTCATTTATACGCTAGACTAACAACTTCCTATTTTTCTGTGGACCACAAATGGAAACAGTGCAACTTAAAATGTTAACTTTTTGTTTTCTCCTTGGTGGAGGGTAGGGGATCCGGGGCCTTGTGTGCACCAGACAAGCACTCTGCCACGAAGCACCCAAGTCATGGGATGTAAGACCGGGCAGTGGCACGCGTGTACACATGGTAGCTGGGAGGGATGTCCACACAGTGAATGACATGGCTCCGCTTGGAGACTTTTCTCTATATAAACTCTTTGATGTGTATAAAGGTTTCAAATACGAATGTGGACACAATGTGATTATTATTAAAGGGTTTTCTGGGTAAGAGAACCACAATGTCACTCTCAGGGTTGATCTGTTTGTTTAATAAGGTCAGAAAGGGAAAATTCTAGGAATTTGTTTGTTTGTTTGTTTGTTTGTTTGCTGACTCACTGTGTAGCCCTGTCTGGCCTGGAACCTACTGTGTAGACCAGGCTGTCCTGGAACCTACTGTGTAGACCAGGCCGGCTTTGAACTCAGATTCATTCACCTGGCTCTATCTCCATGTGCTTGGACTAAATGTGCCCCCACCACACCAAACCGAGGAATAGGTTTATAATCCCTAAGAACTAGAGAGATGGCTCAGGAGTTACGAGAATGTGCTGCTCCTCCGGGAGACCCAAATTTGGTTGCCAGCACCCATACCAATAAAGCTCAACCATCCATAGCCCCAGCAGGTCAGAGGTCTCTGGTATCCAAGGGCTACTCCACTCACGTGCACGACCGCAGAAAGAGGCACGTGCCTTCACATAATTTTTTTAAAATATAAATTAAAAAAAAAACTTACTAGCACTTTGGTTTTTTGGTTGTGTGTGTGTGTGTGTGTGTGTGCGCACACGTGTGTGTATACCATTCTGTTATTTATCTCATAGCCACACCTACTCAGAAGAGTCCCCATTTTGTTCTTTTATTCTGTGACTTTCTAAAACCCCACTGGGGGCTGGAGAGATGGCTCAGCGGTTAGGAGCACTGACTGCTCTTCCAGAGGTCCTGAGTTCAAATCCCAGCAACCACATGGTGGCTCACAACCATCTGTAATGAGATCTGATGCCCTCTTCTGGTGTGTCTGAAGACTCACATATATAAAACTAAATCTTTAGAGAGAGAGAGAGAGAGAGAGAGAGAGAGAGAGAGAGAGAGAGAGAACACCCCACGTCACTGGTCATTGGAACCCCTGCTCCAAAGTTTCATCTGTGGAGAACTCCGGCTTAACAGGAGGCCAGGGTGTCTACCTAGTGTAGTCGACCTGAGGAGGATCTTCTCCAGCCCAAAGCCAATAGGTTTTCTTCCTTGACTGAGCATCAACAGAGCCCAGCCAGAGATGATAAAAAAAAAAAAATTAAAGGCCTGAGGATTCTCTTGTTACCTCCACGGACTAAAAAGAGAAAAGGAGGTGATACGTCTGTAATGGTCAGAGGCTGAGGGGCCTAACTAATATGGTGACCGGCAGGCCTGTTTCCCCATCCCTCATGATTCCGACTTCATTGGTGGAGAGGCATTCATTCAGCACAGGTCATAGCCGCACTCCACACTCATGACATCTGGCCCACCCGCTGTTAATGGGAGGACGCTCACATGCCATCAACTGTCACGAATCCACGTGGGTGGATGATGGTCCTGTGTGCAGTGAACCGAGTGTTAGAAGTGCCCTTCCTGGTTCACAGTCTGAGAATTTTGCTGCAGCGACTGAGTTCACTCCTCTGTGTGTTCCCACCCGCCTGAACCTCCGGCGTCAGGTTCAGACAGCTAGGGCTATGATTGGTTGATAGAATAACATACCGTCGAAAGCGTCTGAGGAAAACCTGCCATGTGGTATTCTTTGCCTGCAGAGGGTCCTGTCTTCTTCCCACTTTGTCAGGGGCAAGCTCGCACCCATCCCTCACTGCACCTCTTACTGCTTCCCCACCGCCCCCCCCCCCGCACCAATCTTGAGTTTTTCCAAAGTAAACTGAGGCTGGTTGTGTACTCCACACACACACACCTCATTCAAGGTTGCTCCTACCCAGAAAGATGCTCCTCCTGCAAGCTCGCCCTCCCTGAGCCCTGCTCGGGAAAGTGTTTGTTTCAGGTTCTCCTGATGATGACCTGGAACTCCTCAACCTACTTCTGGGATCGATTTCTCCCCTTGGCTTATGTGGTGCTGGGTATTGGACCTAGAGCCTCATGCATGTTAGAAAAGCACTGTGGCCTCAACTCGTGGTGGTTTGGGCTGTAAAGCATTCAGCTATCTTAGGGCCTGTGTGGAAAGTTTGCAGAAGGGGCACCAGGCTGCAGAAATGCATAGACTCTTGAGTGCAGAATGCCCCGCTGGATGACGCATTCTTGTCTCTTCTTTTCCTTTGCAGGGAAGGAGACTGGTGGGAGGCCCGCTCCTTGACAACTGGGGAAACTGGTTACATTCCTAGCAATTACGTGGCTCCAGTTGACTCCATCCAGGCAGAAGAGTATGTTGTTGTTGTTGTTGTCGTTGTTTTTCTAAATGTCTGCTTTTAATTATCACATGGAATGCCAGTGACACAGCACAGCACAGGAGGGAGAAGAACTTGCCCAGTGATTAAAGGTTGAGAGGATTCAGTGCTGCTGTGCGGCCGGTGCTGTCAGCTCTGCAGAGTACACTGTAATTAACTTCATGGCCTCCTTTAAGCCGGTCCGTTTTCTTAGTTAGAAGCTTTATATGAGTACCCTAAATGAAAGCCCAATAACTCGCTCAGATTAAAATCTAATGTGAAACCGCAGCTGCAGCGTCGTTACCGAGCCTGCAGTCTGCTCCCCTGACACTGGAGGCAGATAATTAGGAAAATTAAGCCAGGAGCCCTCTGTGATAATCAGGCATACTGACGTTCTGGAAAGAAGACAAACCTTTCGGTCACAGTAAAAGTGTTTCATGAACAGGCGTGGAAAGTACACCACAGCTGCGGGCTTCATTTTCCTTTGACTGAGGTCTCCGTCCTTTTCGTGGCTGGTAGAAGTTGACCAGCAGTTATTTGGTCCAACTCTCCCGCTGGAGGCAGTTTAGGAAACTGGTAGGGGCCCCCAAAGGATAACCGACTGGTCATTGTTCATCCTCCCACCAGAGAAACTTGTAGGAACTCCTAGGAAAAGGGAGGGAGGAGGTTGGTGTCCTAAGCTCAGGAGTATGGCCTCCACCCCGGCCCCTGGACATGCCCCACCCGAAAGGGAGAGAAGGAAGTCAGTGCTCCCAGCCTCCAGCTCTTGGCTAATCTGCTGTGCATTTGTGGAGGCCCTGCAAGGAGGACTAGAAGCCTCACCCAGCCACATCCCCAGTCTGATCGGTCCCTCCTCTGTCAGTCTTTTGTATTTCCCACACTAGGATCTGTTTCTACTTCTCCAGGACTGCGGTTCTGAGCTGTTTAACCTCCCCCACCCCCATTATTAATGTGTTTCATTATCAGGAAATACATGTATTTGTACCAAATTTTTAGGACAGATTTGTAAATATCTCCCATATCTTTTCGGAATTTAAAACTTAACTACAAAGTAATGTTCCTTTGGTTTAACTGAAAATCCATGGGGACTGCATATATTTATAATAATAAGAGTTTTGTTTTTTTTTAATATTTTGACTTTTGAAGCGGAAGGTGGTTTTTTGAAAACAAAGCCTACAGTTTTTACAAGTGCAATTGACTAGTATTGTGTTAAAGCCCTGCATGGTTAGGTGGAATCTGCCGTTCTACAAGCCCTTTTGCACCCGTTTTACACAGCATTTTAGTTGAGTTACTGATACAAACCAAGAAAGACATTCCTCTCACATAGCTGGTGTCCTGTTCTTTACACCAGCTATTGCTACACTGGGATTGTGGAGAATTTTGGTGTTTCTCCAGTCACTGGAGAGCTAAGGTGGTGGGGGCTTTTCCTAGTGAAATTCTCTGACTCACAGAACGACCCGATGGTGAACTTACTAGCTGCATACAAGCATGGCAGATTGGAGCTTCATTTTTAAAACCAGTTGCTTTCATAGATAAATGTTCTAAAAGCTGCTCCCAGACACACAGATTCCGGCGGAATGCCCCAGAACTCTCCCCTGGGCTCTTGGCACTCTCAACCTCTCAGACACAACCTGATGCTGAAATGTGACCCTGAACACTGGGCATTGGTTAGGGCTCAGCAGTCCACGTGGGGAGACAAAAGGCGCATACCGGTCCCTAGGTACCTGTGAGGCCTCCTGCCATGGCACCATGTGCCATCGGTGCTGTTACAAAGGAATGTTAAATGTCTACACTGCCGACCCATTTTTAGGGACACGCTCATTAGCCATGCGCAGACCTCAGGTGTGCAGTCAGCAGTCCCTGCAGCTGCGTCAGAGAAACCCAGCTTCCGGGCACAGCCCCACACCTGCTGGGCAGGGAGAGGAAGTCAAACCCGGCTCAGATCAGAGGTAGAGCTGACTTCCTGCCTTCAGAATTCCTGTAGGTAGACATTGAGAAGAGTTATCCGTCTTCCTTCTTCATCCATCCCGAGTGGGTTCTTTTTTAAAGCAATCATGCCTGGTTGATGATCTTTGTACGAGGGCTGAGTCTTGGTATTTCCCGGGAGTTGTAATCACGCTCAGAAATCAAGGGTCGTAACGGCTGAGCTGTGGAAGCCTCTCCTGCAGTTGGCATTTCAAACAAGGTGGCAGATTTCTCTCAGCGTGCATGCAGGTGGCATTTTCACACACACACACACACACACACACACACACACACACACACACACACACACGTTCCTGTCGTCCTAGAGGGAAGGAAAACAATCCATGATTCAAGAATTTGTATGTTTTTAAGAATGGAAGAGATAGAATCAGGAAAGATTGAAAAGGGACTGAATGAAGCTAGAAAAACCAGTTTGGGGCAGTGGGAGCAACATTAGGGGCAGGGAGTTTGTGGAGGAAAATCGACATTGTTCATGTCACAAGTGTCTTCATTTTCCTGCCCGCGTCTCCCTTGAAGGTGGTACTTTGGAAAACTTGGCCGCAAGGATGCTGAGAGACAGCTCCTGTCCTTTGGAAACCCAAGAGGTACCTTTCTTATCCGCGAGAGCGAAACCACCAAAGGTAAGCTAAGGAGAGGACACCTTGCCTGCTGTTCAAATCCAAGGACTGGTCTTTGGCATGGAAAGGCTTAGCCGTAGTGCGCCAGGGTCCTGCCTGGCATGGCTCCCTCTGGCATGAGGCAGTCCTGCTCCCCAGCTCCCCTGAAGACTCTGGAACTGTATCCAGCTCCAAGAGAAGAGCAGGCTCAGAGAGAGGCTCCTCCCGAAGCAGAGGCCAATGGCTTCCCTCCCACCTTAGACTCAGTCCTGTTAGCAACTCTAAAGCTTTGTTCTCTTTCCTTTTGGTTTCTGTTGGTGGTGGTTTTTTACAAGACAGTGTCTCTCTGTGTGGCCCTGGCTGTCTTAGAACTCGCTGTGTAGAGCAGGCTGGCCTTGAACTCACAGAGTTCCACCTGCCTCTCCCTCCCAGGTGCTAGAATCAAAGGTGCCACCCAGCTAACATTTGTTTTCCTTTCCTTCCACTTTGTTTTGTTGGTGGAGGGCTTCCTTCCTCTTCCCTCATCAGAGCAGGCAGAGAGACAGAGAATGCTGGTCTCTGGCTGGCCACACCACACACTGGTGACCTGCCCTGTGAGGATTGGGAAGCAGAGCTCAGGAGCTCCCAGCTAAAGACTGACTTCCATTTCCTTTGTTCCCACCACCTGTGTGTGCCTCCTGGACCCCTGCCTCCCCACCAGCTACCTCTGTCCCCATCCTGCCTCACCACCAGCTACCTCTGTCCCCACCCCTGCCTCCCCACCAGCTACCTCTGTCCCCACCCTGCCTCTCCACCAGCTACCTCTGTTCCCACCCTGCCTCACCACCAGCTACCTCTATCCCCACCCTGCCTCCCCACCAGCTACCTCTGTCCCCACCCTCCCTCACCACCAGCTACCTCTGTCCCCACCCTGCCTCACCACCACCTACCTCTGTCCCCACCCTGCCTCACCACCAGCTACCTCTGTCCCCACCCCTGCCTCCTCACCAGCTCCCTCTGTCCCCACACCCTGCCTCCCCCCACCAGCTACCTCTGTCCCCACCCCTGCCTCCCCCACCAGCCCCACCTATGTCCCCACCCCTGCCTCCCCCACTACCTTCTGTCCCCCACCTGCCCCCCATCAGCTACCTATGTCCCCACACCTATCTCCCCACCATCCCTGCCCTCACCATCCCTGCCTCCCAGCTCCCCACCATCCCTGCCTCTCACCATCCCAGCTTCCTACACCTCCACCATCCACCCCTGCCTCCCAGCCATTCCACAGGAAATGAAACCAGGAGGCAAGCTCACCTGGAGTCTGCTCTTCACTTTCCCAATGGGATTTGGTCTGTGCAGTGTTAGACAAAACAAGAAACAGGAAGGAAACTTAGAAAAACCAGGAAGCTTTTAGTTCCAAGAGCAAAGTCACTGTATTGCTAACATCTTCCAACACTGGCAGGGCTGCAGAAGTTGTCTTTGTCTTAATAATGAACGGAGGGAGATATGTGCTGTCTGTCTGTCTGTCTGTCTGTCTGTCTGTCTGTCTCTCTCTCTCTCTCTCTCTCTCGTGTGTGTGTGTGTGTGTGTGTGTGTGTGTGCGTGCACGCATGTGGGATTTTTTAATAATTATTAATCAGAATAGTCCAGTTAACGAGGTCTACAGGTCAGACTGGCGCCCGGGTGGCTGGCACTGCTAACGCCTTGCACGTTTGCGCGTTTGCCAGGTGCCTACTCCCTCTCCATCCGCGACTGGGACGACATGAAGGGAGACCACGTCAAACATTACAAAATCCGCAAGCTTGACAACGGCGGGTACTACATCACCACGAGGGCCCAGTTTGAGACCCTTCAGCAGCTTGTACAGCATTACTCAGGTAACCTCAGCCCTGACTTGACCGCCGTCACCATTGGGAAACGGAGAGGGTGGGCGAGCACTAGGAAGGGAAGAGGAGGAGTCATTAGGGGAAACTGTCCTGTGTCCACCCCGAACAGTTAGACCTGAGTCGGTGGCTCTGCCGCTCCTCTGCCACAGACACATTTCCCTCGTGTGCTCTCCAGAAGTTCCCGCAAGCAGAAGGCAGTAGTTTAAATCTTGAAAGTTGTATTCGTGGTTCTATTTTCATAATAAACATCCTTGCACATTCTTTACCTATTGCCTTCATCACGTAATGCAGAACTATGAAAGGAAAGGGAGAGAGGAGTGGTACCTGGGCACTGGGCAGGCTCAGCCGGGGAACCTGTAGGGAGCCTCGCTTGGCATGTAACCCAAAGCAGCAGGGCTACACACACACACACACACACACACACACACACACACACTCACACATATACACACACACTCACTCATATACACACACTCACACATATATACACACTCATATATACACACTCACACTCATACACACACTCACACATACACACACATATACACATATACACACACTCACACACACACACATATACACACACACACACACACACACACTCACACACACACACACACACACACACACATACACACACACACACACACACACACACACACACACACACACATACACACACTCACACACATACACACACACACTCACACACACATGCACACACATACACACACTCACACACACACACTCACACACTGCACACACACTCACACATACACACACACACTCACACACACACACATACACACACACACACTCACACACACTCATACACACACATATACATATACACACACTCACATTCACACATACACACATACTCATATACACACACATACACACACATATACACACACTCACATTCACACATCCATACTCATATACACATACACACACACTCACTCACACATACATATACACACTCACTCACACATACATACACACACTCATACATACACGCTCACACACACACTCATAAACACACATACACATATTCACACATATACTCACACACATACTCATACACACACACACACACACACGCACACACACACACAGACACACACACACTCCTGCACGTCACCATCATCTCCCCAGAAGTAATTCTGCATCGTGGTTCCCAGCCGCTGCTTCTTACCCAGGCTTGCCTGAGCGAGGCCACAGCTCTGTCATCTCTACCTTGCGGACTTTTCTTCCTTTTTGAGACAAGGTCTCACTGTATAGACCTAGTGGCCTCAAACTCAGAAATCTGCCTGCCTCTGCCTCCTATTGCTGAGATTAAAGGCGTGCACTCCACATCTGGCTGTCATGATGACTTTAAACAAAGATTAGACACCGCTACCATTCTTCCGCTCTTCTCAGCCATTCAGTTATTGGATATATGTGCATCCGTGTGCGTTTTACTTAAATATGCAGCTCTGTGCACAGTTGTTTACTACATGACGCTTGCTCTGCTTGGTTAACAAGTGTGTCCTGCTATACAATGCATGTGTACATGACCCCTCCTTCTTCCCGAAATAAGGTCTTACTTGTAGCCCTAGGTAGCCCAGCATTTACTATGTAGCTCAAGGCGACCATTCAGAGTTGCAGCAATCCTCCTGTGCCAGCCTCCTGAATGCTGGGATTACACAGAGGAGCCACCACACCCAGCTTTTTTACCCACCATTGAAAAACACTTGGGCTGTTTTTAGTACACACACACACACACAAAAGGGTAGTCTTTTAAAAATAACACTAGGAACCACCTATGTACTGACTCTAGCCACTGATGAGCCATTGAAAACATTAACAGTGGCTGAGCCTGGTGAGTTGGGCATTAGCTCTCTCGCTCCGTGTGGGTTCTAATGGAATACTGAGAGAAATGGAGCAGAAAATCTCCCTGAGCTTCAGCGAGGTACACAAACGCCTGTACGTTATAAGGATTTTTCAAATGCCGAACTATATTTCATTACAGGCAAACATCCGCAGGATCCCCAGGGTTTGGATCATTTGAAAATAGTGTGCTGGAAAGGGCACCTTAATAACATCATAGAGCTGAAGGAGGGGCGGGCGTGAAGAGCAGTAGACGGTTTTTAATCTCGGGGAAAAAAAAAATCCATCTTGAGTTAGATTTGGTTTTATATTGGCTTTTCCTCTTCCCTCTTCTCTCTCGCACATAAAGTGCCTTTGAAATGCTGACACCTAAATAACTCCTGTCTAAACATCTCAGAAACAGATAAAAAAAAAAAAAAAAAAGTTAAGAATTCCCAGACAGCCACAGTTTGACATGGGGGGCTTTGCCCACCTCAGTGCAGGGTCTGTATGGCTTCCGTCTTTCCCTGCGTGCTTACTCTCTGTTGGCGTTTAGTCAGTCTCCCCTCACCCCTGCTAGATTCTCTTCAGAAAGGAAGGGTCAGGGGAGACCAGCGTCCCAGTAACCTGAACAGTAGCTGCTGTTCCCGCCTTTTCACATCACCGAGTTTCTGTGAATGTTGTTCATTTTTATTATTTCTTTAACCCCCCCCTCCTAAATTATACATAGGAAGCTGTTTTAAAAGCCACGTTTTTGTTTTTGTTTGCCTTTAGTGGGAAACTGCAAAGAAGCAATGTGAGCGCACAGGAGCAGTAGAGTCAGAAGGACAGAGCAGTCCCTGTAGAAAATGTGACATCCTTTGCCGCTGCCAGGTGTACTCCTGAGACCCAGTGGTTCTAACAGACTGAGCTCTGCGGGGAGAGTCGGGGAGAGTCCCTCAGTCCCTAGATACCGGAAGGGACAGGGACGGTCAGCTTTTATTTTTATATGTACTTTCTGAAATTAGCAAGGGCATTTTTGAATTCAGGGCAATGAATACTTAGTTCATTAGACTAAAGTACACGGAAGCCACAGCGGGCCATGCCCGTGAGCAGTGAGCGCGCCCGATGGCGCAGTGGGGCCCCTGTCTGACAGTCTCATCTCCCTCCAGCGGATGTGTTTGCTCATGTGCGTCGAATCTGCTGTGGCCTGTGCTTGTTGTCCTTACATTCTCTGCTCTTCTCTCCCTCACTGCTGCCCTGCTCCTCCAGAGAGAGCCGCGGGTCTCTGCTGCCGTCTAGTAGTTCCCTGTCACAAAGGGATGCCAAGGCTTACCGATCTGTCTGTCAAAACCAAAGATGTCTGGGAAATCCCTCGAGAATCCCTGCAGTTGATCAAGAGACTGGGAAATGGGCAGTTTGGGGAAGTATGGATGGGTATGCCGAGATTCAATTACTCTTTTATTAGCTTCCCTGTTTGGGAAATCCCAAACATCCAAGATGGAAGGTGGAAATAAAAGATATTTTTATGATAGGACAAAGAGCTTGAATTATTGGATTTTATTTTGTAAAATTTGGAAATTCTCAAAAAGAGAAACTGGCAGCTGCCAGCATTGTCTCAGTGCTGTCCTCAGGGAATTCACCTTCCATCTTTCCTAGTGCATGCCTGGTGATGGATTATAAGGACTGTTTTCTTTATTAATTCCCTCTCCATAGAGAAAGCTGATGGTTTGTGTTTTAACTTAACTGTGATTTCATCAAGTTGTACCCCACAAACTTCTGGATTGGCTAAAGATGCTTGGGAAGTTGCACGTGACTCGTTGTTTCTGGAGAAGAAGCTGGGGCAGGGGTGTTTCGCTGAAGTGTGGCTTGGTAAGGCAGAGGGCACATTCTGTTTTGGCGGCATCTCAAAGCCAATGAAAAGGACAGTTCTGAACAGAAATGCGTACATGACCACGGGGACAAAGCCCCTTAACCTTTGTAACTAGATGAGCGGGAGCCATCTAGGTCTGCAGAATCCAGTGGCACTGCGCTGTGTTCATCTGTCCTATTTCACGTGGTTAGTCACCTGCAGAACGGACGGGAAAGCCAGTGATGCTGGTGCTTTCTCTTCCTGTGAAATGGGATGGTAAGATGCTGTGCGAGAGCTGCTGTAGAACAAGACCCCCGGCTTTCTGCGCACCAAGCCTGGTCTAAACCCTCGCTAGATGACTAAGTACAAATGCAGGGCCTGTTTAACCCCTCTGGGCTCCAGTCCTCATCTGTAAAATGGGGGTACTACTTGCCTCACTAGATTATTTGAAGATTATATCAGACATGTCTAAAATCCCCTATAGATCTTAGATCCGTACACACACTTCTTCATTATGCACACATTCTTCAGTAATGCCAACTGCACTGGACCCTTGAGATGGCTTTTATAACCCTCGGGTCAATTGCAACTCTACTGATAGATAGACTATACACTTAGACCCCTCCCCCAAAATGTCTGTCCATAAAATGATAACGAAGTGCATTGAATTCTCCCTTCCTTAGAGTCTAAAAGGATAAAAACAGGTACATGTGGTCTTTAGGGATCAATTTTACATCATTGCACAGAGCAGCAAGGCACTTCCCATGGAACATTAGATACATAGATACATAGATACATAGATAGATAGACACATAGATGCATACACAGATAGATAGATAGATAGATAGATAGATAGATACATAGATAGATAGATAGATAGATACATAGATAGATAGATACATAGATAGATAGATACATAGATAGATAGATACATAGATAGATAGACAGACAGACACATAGATGCATACATAGATACATAGACAGACGCATAGATGCATACATAGATACATAGATAGATAGACACATAGATGCATACATAGATACATAGATACATACATAGATAGACAGACAGACAGACACACATAGATGCATACATAGATACATACATACATACATACATACATACATACATACATAGATACATAGATAGGTAGATAGATACATAGATAGATAGATAGATAGATAGATAGATAGATAGATAGATAGATAGATAGGACAGACATGCCTAGGCAGTTACCCAAGCTGAGAGAGGGAAATTGATGCCACACTGCTTAAATTAGGAAAGGTTGGCAGTCAGACCATAGGAATCACTTAAAAGTTGTCAAGAGTTCCCTTTTACACTGAGAGGCAGATACTGTCTGAGATAAAAGAACTGTTTAAGCCACTGGTTCTTTTTCATATGTTTTTCCCCCGTAGGATACATGTTGAAATCTTATGTTTTAACAGAATAATAAGAAGTCCTTTGAGGTACAGACCCCTTAGAGTCGAAAGTCATAGATGACACCTAAGTAAATCTTAGCTTCAACCTGGATTCTCTTTTAAATTGTAAGCAATGTAATCTCAATTAGCAGATTCTTATTTTCCTTTATAAATATCATTCTTCAAAACAATTGGCTGGAAATAGAACAAGCCAGAGTTGTCTTTTAGTTTGAGAAGGGAAAGCCAAGCTCATTCATTCCTGTTTTACAGGCGGACTGACAGAGGCCATGAGCCAGATCTGGCCTTTGGGTCAGCTAGACTTTTAAAGAAGTACTTAAACATAACACAGTTAAGTACTTCTTTCATGGTTGCTCTCTGATTTCCCAGCCCACCTGCTAGAAGCCACTGTTCTGTGGCTGACTCACAGGAAGTCGGGGGAATTTTTCTCAGCTGGGGAAGTATGGGCAAGGGAAGGCTGTGCTTCCGGGCACACATCGCTTGTCTTCTGAAGGACTCAGTCAAGTGTCTCATCCAGTACACAGCTGGAAGCCTATTCCGAGCATCCCTGGGTGTGGCCTTATCTTTACAGGGGCACACCCTCTAAGATGGAATTTAACGTAATTTCTTCCAGGCTTTTCCTGGTATCTAAGGAACAGCTATTGGAAACCCCGACCAATTCTGAGTCCTAGACTCTGATCACTTGAGTAAGATCCCAGAGCTTTCTGGTGTAAAGTCACACTTATATGCATAAGTCATAAAAAGCGTGATACATATCAAATGGGAACAGTTAGAGAATCATTAAAGAGCCGTAAGGAAACTCCTTTTCCCTTCAGAGTGCTTGACAGAGTCCTTGCAGTTGTCTTTACTCGTAAAAGTCTGATTTTATGCACAAAGTTGCTGGTCAAAATTATTTTTCCTGTGAAAAGAGTACCTTTGGATTGACTTAATATTGTGGGGTATCTGTAGGTACCTGGAATGGAAACACAAAAGTAGCCATAAAGACTCTTAAGCCAGGCACAATGTCCCCGGAATCCTTCCTGGAGGAAGCGCAGATCATGAAGAAGCTGAAGCACGACAAGCTGGTGCAGCTCTACGCAGTTGTGTCCGAAGAGCCCATTTACATTGTCACGGAATACATGAACAAAGGTCAGGCCACGCCTCCTCCTCCCCCTCCTCCTCCTCTTCCCTTCCTCCCCTCCTCTTTCTCCATTTCCTACCCCCCCTCACCCTCACCGTCCTCCTTCTCCTCCCCCTCCTCCTCCCTTTTTTTCTCCTCCCCCTCCTCCACTCCCTCCTCTCCGTCCTCCTCCCTTTCTTCCTCCTCCCCCTCCTCCTTCCTTTCTTTCTCCTGTTCCTACTCCCCTCTCCCTCCCCTCCTCCTCCTCCTCCCTTTCTTCCTCCCCCTCTTCCCCCTCCTCCTCTTCCCTTCCTCCCCCTCCTCCCCCTCTTCTTCCTACTCCTCCTCCTTCCCCTCCTCCTTCTTCCTTTCTTCACCCTCCCTCTCCCCCCCCTCCCCTCCTCCCCTCTCCTTCTCCCCCCCTCCTCCCCCCTTCCCCCTTCCCCCTTCTCTTTCCTTCCTCCCCTCCTCCTTCTCTTCTTCCCCCCCCTCCTTTCCCTTCCCCCTTCTCCTCTTTCCTTCCCCCTCCCCCTCCTCCCCCCCTCCTCCCTTCCCTTCTTCCCCTCCCCCTCCTCCTCTTCCCCCCTCCTCCCCTCCCCCCTCCTCCTCTTCCCCCTCCTCCCTTCCCCTTCCTCCCCTCCCCCCCCTCCTCCCTCTTCCCCCCCTCCTCCTTCCCCCCTCCTCCCCCCTCCTCCCCCTCCTCCCCCCTCCTCCCCTCCCCCCCCCCTCACAGGGGCTTGCAGGACTGTCCAGAGAGCAGCTGGGTTGCCTGCTGACTGTAAACCCTGGCAAGTATCCACTCTGCTCACTCAGGATAACACTTAGAAAAGGGGGAGCATTGAGTTCTCCCCCAGATTCTTGAGAAACGCAGTGCCTTATGCATGTTACACATCAGCAGCGTTCCTCTGCATAATGAAAACATCATTTTCTGTCAGACCTAGTGCAGAGGGCTGTGAGACCTGCTGCCATTTTGAATGAGTGGCCTCTGTTCACTTTCCCATTTTAGTGCTAAGTAATCAGTAGGTAGCAGACCGTTGTGGGGTTAAGACCAGTCCCCATCTCAACATCTTCTCCCCCGCTTTCTCCTTAAACGCCAGGTGAAGAAGTGGCGTGCAGCCATCCCCTCCTTCCCCTCTGCGCGCGTGCGTGTGCCGGAGCACACGTGAGCACGTGCACATCATTATAATCAAACCAGCATTGTTGGGGACGAAGCCAGAGATCACTTTGTTTTGGAAAATTAAATGAGCCAAACAAGAAACAGCCTTAAAGGGCTGTGCACCGCACATCAGAAGACAGCGGTGTAATTTTTCTTCTCTGTGTACTTTCTTTTAAAATATAATTGGAATTTTTTTCCTGGCAGATTGTATGCCCTTTGGATCCAGAGTTATTTTGTAAATAACTTTGTGATTAAAGCATAAAAAATAAAAAACAAAAAAAACCCCCACTGACGGCCATCAGTGCCCCCAGCTCCTGCAAATGATTATCTCTGCCTCGGGGTCCTTCCCATGGCCCCTCACTCAGCCTTGTAAGTGTGGCTCTGAAGCCCAGGCTGGCTAAGGCAGAGGTGTGGCTGGCTGTGCCCTAATTGGGAAGCTCCTGCCCCACCCATGTTCCTCAGTTGCTTAAAATCTGAGAATAAGTCAGTAGTTCTGAAACTCCCTTGTATCCAAGTCACCTAGACATCTTCTAAAGGCACAGGCGTCTGTGTCTGACTCCGGAATTTCTGATGTAGGGGATAGAGCCTGAGGACGTGCATTTCCAGCAAACACTGCTGCTGCTGGTCGGAGCAGTACCACTGCAGACCGTCACCTACGCTGTCTCTCTCCACCTCAGTCCCCTGTACAGCAGTGACAGGGACATGGAGGATGGTTTGTCCTTCCTGTGACCTAAAAGGAGACGAAGTTCATTTTTTCTAGTTTACTAAGTCCTTTATCTTTAGAAACAAAAACACTGTTTATTTTCAGAAGCTACAACATGCTTCTTAAAACACAAAGTCGGTTTCTGTTTTGTATCCAAAGCTTTCTTGTCCCATCGATGCTATTATCCTGTTCATCCACCTTTTACTTCCATCGAGGGAATAAAACGCAGCCTCTGTCTGGGGATCTCTCTTCTGCCTTCCTGTGGAAACTGAAATCGTCTTGTGTTTCACTCCTAGGAAGTTTGCTCGACTTCTTAAAAGACGGTGAAGGACGGGCTCTGAAATTGCCAAACCTCGTGGACATGGCGGCACAGGTGGGCGTGGGCTCTTGTTCCGGCTGTGGCCGCCTCGGCACGGGCACTCGAGGGGCTGCGGAGTAACAGCTGTACCCCCTTCCCTGGGTTTCCACAGGTTGCCGCAGGAATGGCTTACATCGAACGCATGAATTATATCCACAGAGATCTGCGGTCAGCTAACATTCTGGTGGGGAACGGACTCATTTGCAAGATTGCTGACTTCGGATTGGCCCGGTTGATTGAAGACAATGAGTACACAGCCAGACAAGGTGGGCACTTCCGGGACAGTGGCTCCTGACGGCGTCTTTGCCCTGCACAGCTTCCTCCTTGCCTTGATTTCCTCCAGCTTCCCTTTTATCCTCTGATCTGGCGAGAGTTTGGCATCTCTCAGGGGGGGCTAGTGGATCCGTAGGTGTGTGCAGTGAGCACTGGTCTAGTGAGTGGGTGTCTGTTCATTCCCCTGGCCCGCCTGGCTTTTCGGAAGTATCTGGGCCCACAGTGCTCCACTTTTAGAGAAAGGAAGCTATGGGAAACCAAGTTAAAGATCGCTCTCAATCAGCCACGTCTGAGCAGAAATCAGGTGACACTCAGTCTTTTACATGGGAACTGACACGGAAAACCGAGAGCATAATATCAGGGGAGCCAAGGCTCAGAAGCAACAGGAGCGGGTAGCGCCAGAGCAAAGGCACCTCCTGGTAGAGAGCCTGCAGAGGCACACGGAGCTAATCCTGACTTCACTAAGCAGCTGCCAGCCAGGCCCAGCCTGAGACTAAGCTCAGAGCAGAGCACTGAGGAGAAATGGTTGGAGGGCCTGGAGGACTGCAGTGTCTGAAAAGCCCTGCTCTCCTCCTCTGCCTTACCCAGCCCCGCGGATGGTCATGGGGGTTTTAAAGCCAGAACTCAGGCGGGGAGTAGGTCTCATTGGTGAAACAAGCTGAAGCCCGGCCACCCGCGCCAGGCTGAGCAGTAACGGATGTAGTACAGGACGGTGTGTTCTGCTGTTTTCTGTTGAATAGTAGTTGTTCTGCTCATTTTGAGAATCGTCTTTTCCTCACTCTCTCTGATTTTTTTAGTTCATGGCAATTCCTTCCACCTTTCACTCGACTCAGAATGGAAATGCAGTGCATGATGGGAGAAAATGTTAAACGGAGGCCCTGCCTAGGTACAGATGCTACCCAAACACTCATTGTGTGTGGGACAAACAGCTCAGCTATTTGAGTTCCTCTAGCATACACCATTTCTTGTCCTGGAGCCTCCTTGTGGGGTCATGTGGGGGGTGGCATGTACACAGACACACACCCAAAGTTCGGGGGCACAAAAATGGGCTGCATCTCTAATCTAAGCAGAGAGGAGGGCAGACATGCTTCTGGTGACAGGGCACCCCAAGAGGGTCTGAGTGAATGTGTTCAGAGCCTGGCCCTAGGGGAAGGCATGGGAAGGTTGATAACCTGAATATTTGGTTTAGGAAATGGGTCCAATGAAACTCAGGGCTCCCTCCTGTGTGAGAAACTCTCCGTGGCAGAGGGAGCAATACGAGACTGTCCACTTTTAACTAGACTTTGAACTCTGGAGAGTCTCTGGTTAACACCCTTGACCCATCCATAAATGAGAGGTGGTGGGCCAGGAGCCAGCAGATGCTAACAGGTACTCTTGGGATGGACTGGGTATATACGCCATGCATCATTCATTAGGGTGCCTAGACTGTGTGGCCTTAGGTGAGGGCTGGCACCTCCCATACCAGTTTCTGCACTGGAACCCATCCAGGACCCTCTCGGCCTGGCCGTGCAGCCTTCCTTCCCACTTCCCGTCATGACTGCCTTTCTGCCCTGCCTCCCCCATGACATCCAGACCACAGTCTGAACCCTTTCCCAAGGACAAGCCTTAGTCCTTCGTTCAACATTTCCGTGACTTTATTTCCAAACAGAAGATTCTACCCGTCCCTCTTGGAGTATTGTTTCTTCTTTCTTATCTTCACGACCATCTGCAGATGCATACACCGGAGGGGAAAGCAGCAGGAGTTATTGGAGCTAGAGGGCGGCAGGAGATGCGGGCAGTCTGTGTTGTCCTGAAGCTGAGAGCCAAGGGCCAAGGCCTGTCAGGACCTGGAACTGCCTGACCTGCAGGGGGCAGGAAGCAGACCCAGAGTTAGCAGATTCATGCATAGGAACCCTGAAGCTCACAAGGGCAAGATCGGGATCTTAAAACAGGACAGCCCTCCCGATCAGGTGTGCTCTTAAGCCGTGCCCACTGTCTCTCCCCAAGACAGTGAATCAGAGAGCAGAGAAAAATGGAGAGAATTAGCCATGAGTCCCATTTCCCCTTTATTTTGTGGAAAAGCCTAAAGGGACAACCTCTCCAACTCCCATGTGACCAGAGGGACTTTGATTTTCCAGCCTTGGATAGCCCAGCTGTTCCTACAGTTCCTGCTCGGGGTCTGCCCTGCCCTGGCCTTTGCACGAGCTGGAAAGGTCCGGCATGTATCTGCCATGGACTCTGCAGATGGCATGTGCTGCATGCCGATGTTCCTGCAGGGGATTAATGAGCTCCTCCAGACAGCTGGTCCATGTGCCTAATAATATTGGCAAGTCGGGTTTCATGCCACCCGCAGGCCACAGCCGTGCCGCGGGTTAATTATGGGAGTGCAGGCAGTGTTCTGAAACATGTGCCAAATGTAGCTATTTTAGGACCATGAATGACAATTGTTTGCAAAACAGTTGTGAGTTTCCCATCTCAGGGTACTCTGAAGTGTCTGTCACCACAGACACACGCACACACTCACACACACACACACACACACACACACCTCAGGGTGTTCTGAAGTGTCTGTCACCATGGACACACGCACACACTCACGCATACACACACACACATCTCGGTGCTCTGAAATGTCTGTCATCACGGACACACACACACACACACACACACACACACATCTCCGTGCTCTGAAATGTCTGTCACCAGGGACACACACACACAGGCACATGCACACACACACATACACACACAGAGCTCAGTGCTCTGAAATGTCTGTCACCATGGACACACACGTCCGGTGCTCTGAAATGTCACACACACACACACACACACATGCACACACACACACACACACACTCCGTGCTCTGAAATGTCTGTCATCACGGACACACACACACACACACACACACACACACACACACTCCGTTTGCTCTGAAATGTCACCACACACACACATACTCCGGGTGCTCTGAAATGTCTGTCACCAGGGACACACACACACAGGCACATGCACACACACACATACACACACAGAGCTCAGTGCTCTGAAATGTCTGTCACCATGGAGACACACACACACACACACACACACACACACACGGGGGGGACGACGGACACAAGGACACTGCAATGTGGAACTCTCAGTTACAGGTCTTTCATGTGTCTTTGCCTCCTATAAGCCCCACGCTCACCCCCTACCTCCCCTGGCTTTGAGCAGAAGCCCAGTGTCAAAGAGGAATTCAAGACCAGGCCCAGTGCCTGTGACTCCACATTGAAGACAGGAGGGAGGGTGAAAGACAGAGGAAGCCTGCGGGCACAGAAGGACAGTTGGCTAGCATGAGGAGGAACACAGGAGCGTTAAAGTCAGACAGCAAAGCCCCGCAGTCCCCACTGACCGGGGCCCTGGGCAAGCTAGCTGGTTCGCCCACGGGCAGGTTACTTATTTTTAAATGCAGATGCATCTCACCAGCTCTTTGCGTTTCTGCAGTTACTGAAAAGCACTTGAATGTCTAACCCAGCCCCAGCCCCAGCCCCAGGAACTGGACAGTGTCACTTGCTGCTGCTGTTCTCATTTTTTCTTACAGAGAACCAGGCTGCTGGAGAATAAACAAATGGGGAGGTTGCAGTTGTACTGGAAAGGGCCAGTTACCATGCAGGGAAAAAGAAGCTAAAGGCCCTTCCTGTCAGAATAGCTGGTTATGCAGACCTGGCTTGGCAGTCACTGCCCCACAGGGCACTGATTTAAAAGGCACCTGCAGCTAGGTCGCTTGCCTGTGTTGGAAATCAGGACCCCCAGGTTTAAACCACTTCTGTCACTGACAAGCAGGGTGTCCTCAAGCAAACCAGCCACCTCATTCGAGCCCCATTTTTAATCCTCTGTCAAACAGATAGTAACAGTGCCTGCCTCACATGAGTTCTATATGACTGAGTAAGCAATCCATAAAAATTCTTTGAGGGTGGTAAAACACGAAGAATTATTTTATAACTTCAACATTTTGTGATTGGCATGTTTTCCATAGAGAGGGTTTTTATCATATTAGAAATGCTTTAAAGAGAAAAACTGTTAGTAATCAATAAAAGAAAGGCACTTATAAAGCTATAATACACTTGTTCAGCCAGATAGGTGCATGATTGATAGATAGATAGATAGATAGATAGATAGATAGATAGATAGATAGACAGACAGACAGACAGACAGCCAGCCAGATGATAGAGATAGACAGACCGGCAGACATATGACACAGAGAGATGGTAGATAGATCATAGGTATGTGGATGGGTGTGTGAGGAGTGTTACATGTGTGCATGCATGTTCATGTGCATGTGCATGTATATGAGCACACATACTTCATCATTTATAGCCCAGACCAGTCTGCTTTTCTGGTTCTGTCTACATGTCCCACAGACCCTCTGTTCTGAACTCAGCGGAGAGAGGGTCAGCTAACCTCCCATGGTCTTGGGCAGGCCGTCATTCTTTTCTCCTGTTAAGAACCATTCATGACTGGGTCTTTAGTCCCAGCACTTGGAAGACAGAGGCAGGCAGATCTCTGAGAGTCTAAGGCCAGCTTGGTCTTCCTAGAAAATTCCAGGGCAGCCAGGGCTACATAGAAAGACTGTCCACACCTGCCCCCACCTGAGAGAGAGAGAGAGAGAGAGAGAGAGAGAGAGAGAGAGAGAGAGAGAGAGAGAGAGAAAGAATGAGCGCGCGCACTGTCCATAGCCCCAGCTGCTTGTACATGGTTTTTATTTATACTTATTTATTATACATCTTTATTGTGTCTGACATCACATATGGACCCTGAGTAGCAATTCTCCTGGACATCTGTAAAACAGGTCTCGCTGTTCCTCTATGGGGACGATGGCTAAAGACTAACTACAGCCCTCACGAGCACAGAACACATATTGTCACTGTTTGCGTGTAGACGTGGAAATAGCTCTGGTCACTGCCCTTCTCCTCACTCTGGGAAGACAGACTTTTCTGCTCTCTGTGCAGTACGCACAGGCTTCCCGGAAGTCAGGTGCTGTAATGCGTCAAGAGCCCCAGAGAGAGCCGTTGCTTCTGTGGGCGTCTGCTGCACACGGTGAGCTTGTCTCTGGGGAAGTACAGGTGCTCTCCAGCTAGCTGGGCCTGTGTTCACATGCTAGCTTTGCCCTCCCCTGGGTCTGCGCCCTCTCTGGACCTCAGTATCCTCATCTGGGAACCCTCTTTCTGGTGGCTGTGGGGATTAGAAAGGGCAGAAGCTGTTTGGCGTCCTTTGCTTCTCATTCCCCCTCACAAGACTTTTCTCCTCCCAGACCTCTTTCCTCCTTTCTCTGTATTTCTCACCCTGTTTGAAAAGATGGCAAGGCCTGAGCTGGCTCTGAGCATGACGGGAGACGTCACATTATCTTAGTGCGAACCCTGGCATCACTGCAGATCTGCTTGGGAACCGTGGATAAGTTACTTTGTGCCTGCCTTCTTCTGCAAACAGAATTGTCACATGGTCTGAGAACAGACAGGAAGCTCTTACCTCCAAGGACCTGGTGCAGTCACCAGTGGCACTAACAGCAGTAGGGTTGACCCTGTAGAAGCATACAGCCACATTCCGCATACACACCCACAGGTGGCACCCACAAGCCATGCTGCACAGGGCCCTCCCACAGCCTCCTGCCAGGGCTTGTCCCCATTTGAATCCTGAGGAGCAGGAGCATGGAGTTTCTCTGTGGGTTTGGTTGGATGGTTGACTTGTTTCAAAGCAGTAACCAAATGAGCACATAGGAAACAAATGTCAAAACGATGTCATCTCTGAGTCTCTGGGATATTTGGACAAAAGGAGAGCACTCAGAACTTTGGGTAACTTTTACTGGTTTATGTATTAAGTAGGACAAAAAAAATGTGTCTGTTCAAAATACTCCCAGTATTGAGCATTTAAATTGAATAGATTATTGTCTGGAGTAAAATTCACATATAAATTAGACTACAAAGATTTCATAATTGTTACAGTTTCCATGTTCATTAGTTAACGTTAAAAATTGTTACTGCATAAATTAACACGTTCTTTCTTGGAGAACATATTTTAGAAAGATTTGTTACTTTAATAACTCTTTGTGTATTAGAAATCCCAGATGCCGGAGCTAATTAAATGTAATCAGATTTTTGGATTAAAAAAGCACAGTAGCCATTTAGCACAAACGAGGAGACAGCTAGGTTGACATACACAGTCAGGAAGGACCGGGTCCCTGATTCTTTTAGATTTCCAGTTTCACAATGCAGAGCTGTGAATTCAATCCCTGTCCTTCCTTTGTTCCGATGACTGGGGATTATTAGACTCAGTGCGCCCCGCGTTCCAGCTCAAGGGCTCCTGCAGAATTATTAATCAGATGCTTCAGAGGCCCCTGTAATCCAGTAGCAGATCAAGGCTGATCTCACCATGAGGTGCCCTCCCTCTGCTCCCCTCAGTGTATGAATTTCTTGTTCTCTGTCAACAACAGCATCCCCATCCCCACCATGTGTGCTGTGACCTGAACAGCAAATGTCAGCAGAGAAGGGGGTGGGGAGATGGAACCCTGTTAATTGCTGAATTTAATTTAATTCTTTCCTTGCTAAAGAAGTGAACCCATCTTTTAACAAAAGCAAACCTCTTCCCCGATGCAAGCTATTGTTTCAAGTCACTTGTTCCCCAGGCAGAACTGTAAAAGGCTAAAGTGAAGTGACCAGGCCGTGCCACCCCCCAGGCCCACACAGGGAGTTTATCATCCCCAGAGCTGCCAGAGGCCATGTGCTGAGTCCCTGAACCTTTCAGGGCCAGAGTTTGGTGCACCTCTGTCCCTGGGCAGAAGTCGGCTTCATTTGTATTCTGCCGCGTCTGTCTCTAGGCTTCGTACTGCTGGCGTCTCTGGGAGGGACCGCTTTGTTCATCTGCTGTAGCCTCAGCCTAGATTAGTAGTCAGGGGAGCAGGGCAGATGCTGGGAAATGGAGACGCACTGTTGGGAGCATAGTCCTCTCCTAACAAGGATGTGCTGAAAGCCAGAGGAAATGAGTGAAAGGGGCTTTTAAATCACTCGTTTCTCCCTAGTCCCTTTTAAGATTAAAATGCTTGCAGAGAGGTGGGGAACTGATTTCCACCACTTACATCCTCGGACAGCTGAGTTGGCCCAGGGAATCCAGTCAGGCCCGATGCCAGCACAGGTCACCAGAGCTCTCTGAACACCTTCCTCCACCTCCCAGCCCTCTGGTAGTGCTGCTCTGCGCTCACAGGGCATCTCCCTCTCCTTTGTGCTGGTTTGGGCAGAGCTGGCTGCGGTCGTTTGCGAACGGTCAGGAGAAGTCCTCAGTTTGCACAGCCCACGTTTCTTGGTAATCATCGCTAAGGAAGCAGATGGTCACCCTCCGTGATGTTAAAGTATGTAAATAGGAACCACAGACGGCCATCAAACATCAGAGATGTCTTTTGGCTTCCTTGCTGTACTCTGCTGGCTGGCAGAAGGAGCCTGCACTTTCATCAGCTGGATAGCCAGGGACAGGCAGAGCACATGCGAACCTCCCTCCCACAGCTACAAGCCTTTTCCTCCTAACCAGAGGGAGGGTACCCGGTCTCCACAGGCTCCCAGAGCATAGGCACTTCGCCAGATTGGGAAGCAGGGGACAGTTTAAAAGGAAACCTGTAGCTGTGCTTGTCCTCTGAATATCCCCTCTTCTTGGGCCTTTTTCCTAGACTCAGAGCCAAGCCCCGGGACGATGAGGCTGTGCCACGCTGTATCCCCACACCAACACAATCCACACTGCCTAGCAGTGTGTCCCAGTCTGGCCCAGGTCCCTCTGAGGGTGGCTAACTCTGCTACATTCCTAACCCAGTGATGGGCCTGCCAAGATTCCTCCCTATCCACGCTCACTATTGGGCCCCCCGGGAGCTTGCTCACGCTTTCAGCTTGAACGTTTCTTGCATGGATTTATCCCAAACAGACCTTGGATGCACGCCTAGTTAATCAGCCCAGAGTTTCACGTTATGTTCAGGCCCAACTCCTGCCTCCCGGCACTCCAGGTTCCACTCCTCTCTCCTCTCTCAAAGCCCCCGATGAGATAGCACTTGTCTTAATCCCTGTCACCTTCTCTGTCAGATGCCTCACACCACCCCCCCCACCAGCCCGGCAAGCTAAAATTTCGAATGGAATATCATCCTTTTGTGCAACTGGGTTTTCCTTTATATTCTCAAAACATGATGCTAAACCCTGTGAACTTGAAGTGGAAATTTTAGCAGAATGTGTTACCGGGGGTAACTGGAAACACTAAGTTTATTACCTCAGAAGCATTCGGGAAATTTGGACGTCATCCTTGGCCTATTATGAGAATTAGGAGTTTTCCTCTGCCAAGTTTGACTGGATCTGAAATTATTATTGCATTTGAATCACCACCAAGTTCCAGGTTGGGTCAGCTTTGCTTTAGCTCCTAACACAGGATATCCTGTCCTAGACTTCTTGCTCTCTCTGTCATCGAATCAGCTTCCCATCCCTGCCGTCGTTCGCGACTGCTTGTGTTCTCTCGGGTGACCTTATAGTCCCAGCACTACACATTATTCTATATTGTATAAGATAATTTGCACAATTTGTGGCTTTGGAGTCAAAGAGGCTTTTTGGGTGGTTCTTTGGTTTAAAAAGAAAAAAACAAAAGCAAAAACAGGATCTGTTGTCAAAGCCAGTGCTCTTCATTCTTGGAAATTCTATTAGGACGCAGGCCATGCTCTGCAGGGCCGATGTGGCGTACTTTGCTGTGCACTGGTTCGTTTACACCACTGCCCTGGTTCCTTAGCTGGAGGAAATAACTTGTCTGAGACAGTGCAGCGCAACTGGCACCAGAAAACACAGTCCCTAACAGTCCCAGGCTGGACTCAGAGCTCGTGATGTGTGATGACCCCAGCAGACCTGTATTGACCATGCTATGATCCCATCTGTGTCTAGGAAAGCCACAGGGTCACACTGGTCCCTTCTCTGTCACCACACCTCCCTGTAGCTCTCACTGCAGTTCACTCCCTCATCTCCTACATCTCCTGAGCCATCTTCTTCAAGCCAAAACCACGTTCAAGCTCTCTGTAGGTTCAGCCTAGCACCTGCATTCCTCCAGCTTTAGAAAATCCGTACAGGAGGCGCCCTCCTCCAGATGACCCATAGTGTGGGCACTCAGTGGTTGGTGGATGAGTGTGGGGCTTCTCTGCACTCTCTTTCCCTCTTCTGAAGTTTCAATGATCAGTGGTGCTGAGGGCCTTTGTCGGTACAACTCAGTGCCTTGCACATCAGGTCTAAGCATGTTCTTGGCTCTCACCTTTGTACTCCAACCCTCCCAGGTTACAGACAGGAAACTAACACTTGGGCTTACAAGCGTCTGGCAAACCCAGCCTGTGAGCCCAGGTCTGCCTCACTCTGAAACACCTTTCTTCATTGATTTTAACTACCATTAAATTCAGTCTCTAATGGCTTCACTCATCTCTGTTGAGCCTGCTTTCCAAGTGACCATTCTTGCCGTTCGGAAGAACGCCACTCAGTTCCAGCTCAGCCCACCGTTGGGCTTGCTGCCACCGTCACTACAGAGCAGTGGCTCCGTGTCCTGGCTCCTCCTTTCACTTTATCCCAGCCTTGGGACAAAAGGCATCGGCAGTGTCAGTGGGAACATTTGAAACATTGCCATCATCTTAATGTATGAAGGAGAGTCCACTACAGGAAGCCACCAAGTCAAGACCCATTTCTGTCTGAGGCAGAAGCGGAGGGCAGCTTTCCCGGCTGGCCGCTGGGCATGGAGCCGTTCCTCTAACTGGATTGTGACTTGGACTTGGAGTGGCCCATCCTGATGTGAGTCTGGTGGGCCGTCTCGTTGTCACTTAAAGCTGAGAGGGGTAGGCCCGGCCCAGACGCTGAGAAAAGGCATCATTTGTGACACCATTATAATGTCAGTGTTTTCTTTGTGTTTAGTTTCTTTTTTGAAGTCTTGGTCAAAGACTCGTTTGGCCACTGGGTGTTGAGTGTGTCACTGCCCAAGTGGACCTTTGCTGTCGCTGCTACCGCATCTGTTGAGCAATTGTGGTTTAACGGTTTTAGTCGGAGAACTGGGAACAATGGAGGTATAGACTGCACCGACCTTGACGGTCCACATTGTGCCAAGAGCTACACTCGGGAGTGTGGCGCACAGGGTCTCAGTGCTCTGAGCCTGCAGATCTCACCCAGACCCCATTTCTAGCCCTCACCCTTGTTCCTTTGACGTATTATTCTCTCAGCTGAAGAGCAAAAACATCTGCCCGTAGAACAATGTGTCAGACCTGCGGCACACGCAGCAAGTACCCAGGATCTGTTCCGTAACGGTAGGCGCTTGTTGTACCCAACATTAAACTGCCACTTCTGATCAGGAAGAAGCCTTCAGGAGACAGAAGGCCGTAGCCAGGAAGTGGAGGGAAAGACGGCATTTCAAACAGGCTAATACAACAGAAGGACGTGTGATCACGCCAGGTGTGTGGTACCTGCTACAGAGGCGAAAAGCAAACTAAACCGGATTAACTGTGTGTTTGCAGTAGGAAAACCCGAGGTCGAATGGATGTGCGGGTCTCTGGAAACCAGGTGGTAGATTCTGATTTAATTCAGTCAGGACCCTGCCATGTGGTTGAAGAAGGTAGAACAGGAAGCTGCAGTTTAAAAGGATTATGGGGGGTGGGGGAGGGCAGACTGGCGAAGGGCTAGGAACCAAGGCAGGAGGACTCAGCAGGGGTGATGACTGGAAACTGGGTAATTTTGAAAGACTCGTCCAAGAGCAGAACCAAGGTGCCAGGTTAACAGCAAGAGGAAGAGGACAGTGGGTCGGTTAGGTCTACAAACAGCAACGGGGAGGATGTCCCAGCTTCAGTGGTCTGCTGAAGCCTAGCCACACAGCGATCAAACCCCTGAACTCGGCTAGTGAAAAACCAAGCAAGTAAATGAAGGGGGATTTGTTCCCTTCTTAGATTTGAAAAGTAAGAACTAATTTCTAGCTCAGTCATTTCGTAACATTTTTCTGCCGACTACAAGAAACTCTTATAATCTTGCACATAGTAAGATGATATACTGAACGATAAACTAAGGTTACAGTTGCTATATTTTAGGTAAAGCCAAGAGACCCTAGAAACCCATAAATATAGAACCAGGAATTCAAATGAGAAGCATCTGAATGTGCCCATCCCCCTCCCACACACCACAGGCAAAATTAGGGACAAGAGAGGACATGGGGGGGAAGAAGAATCGGGCAGAATGGCACTTGTGCTTAGAGTGAGTGGGAGAAGAGAGGACATTGGAGGCAAGAGAGACAGGAAGGAGGAGGCTGTGTGTAGAGCGGGATGCTAGGCCTGTGGGAAGGAGAGAGCAGGCCAGCTCAGCAGCGGTCAGGTGGGGTCTGCTTGTTGTTATTGTTCTTCCAGCACCCGCTGAGCCGGAAGTGATTGCTGTCTACTCTGTCTTACCGTGACTACCGCAGGGCCTCTTGTTGCCTGCTCTTTCTGCTTCTAAAACCACTGCCTGTCCCAGAAGCAGCCCAAGAATTGCCCCCTGTTCCTCTGAAGCAGAGCTCTGGCTCCCCCTGCATCTCTCAGATTCACTCAGACACTAAGGGGTTGAGCACTCTGGGCTTGGTATTAAAATCCAGATTTTATGAGTGTCTTTGAGTTCCATTAGTGTGTGGCGGATGCTTTCCCACTGTAGTTAGCAGTTGATAGACCCTTAAACAGCCATCCAGACAAAGACATGACACTAGTACTGTCACCAAGAACAAGGGAAGACAGCCCAGGGACCAGACAAGCTGCCCATGAAAGCCATGGCTAGTCAGCACAGAGGAGACACGGGCAGCTAATCCAGTGCTCTGTCATCCAGTCCGTTCCCTCAGGAGTCCTCTGTGTAGGGCATACCATGCTCTGAGCCGCAGATGCAGGTGTCCAAAAGACACACTCCGGCCCTCAGAGACAGCACTGCCAAGAGACAACACTTCTGACAGCCTGTGCATCCGGCACATTTCAAGCTATAACAACCGGAAAAATGGGCTGCTGTGTCAGTGTGGAGCTGGGAAACCTGTCCAAGTGTTATCGATCAGGCAAAGTCTTTAAGCAACTAGCACTCTGGCCAAGAGCAGGGATGGGGGTAGCCACAGGGTGGCAGTGGACTGCTTTTTTCTCTCTGGGAGTTACCTCCTTCCAAGCCTGTGAGCTCTCCAACTCCGCCCAAGTGAAACACTTACTCCAGCCCCTAGCAGACCCCTGTGGTGCTGTGTACCCTGTGGCCGAGTGACCTTAGAGTGACCTTAGACTTACCCTCCTCAGCCTCAGTTTTACACCTGCATAGCCACATGCAAAGAGACCAGGAAACACCAACGGCCTAACACTCCACTTTCACTCCACACTGCCGGGCCAGTAACTCTGTACCCTCTGGAGGGAGGAAGCTAAGACAGGAGCAAATGGAAGTATCGAGAAGAGTAGGAAACTAAGCATTGATTACTTCTTTCCAGCATTACTTCAGTTTAACCTTTTGTCTTGGAAAAGAAAACATTAATTTTCTCTTTTAAAAGAAATCTAAAAACCAGTACAAACAAGAACTACACCTTTAATCCTGCCAACGCAGAGGCCGCAGAGGCCGCAGAGGCCGGTGGATCTCTTGAGTTCAAGACCAGCCTGGTGTACATTGTGAGTTCCAGGACAGCAAGAATGACACAGAGAAACCCTGTCTCAAAAAAACAAAAGGACAAACAAAAGTTCTTTTGGGGTTGGAGAGATGGCTCAATGGTTCAGGCTCCAGAAGACCTGAGTTCGGTTCCAGTCCCCAAGTCAAATATCTTTATAATTTCCTGTAACTCAAACTCCAAGTGATTCCACACTCTGTCGGCCTCAGAGGGCACCAGCACACAAGCATACAGACACACACACAAACTATATGTGTGTGTGTGTGTGTGTGTGTGTGTGTGTGTGTATAGAAGGTAGCTACTAAAAATATAAAGAAAGCCATTTTTAAACTTTTATCCTTTTAAATACTCGTTGCTCGGTGTAGAAAACATTTTGTCTTACAAAGCAATAATACAAAATAAATATATATATAAGGCCCCTCATCAAAACGCATACTCGCTAATGACTTCCTGTCGAAAACCTGTCAGATTATACAGACTTTGTTCTTTTATGTAAAAGTTTACATATATTTTTTGTCATTTTTTTGTTGTTTTTCAAGATGTGATTTCTCTGTGTAACAGCCCTCGGTGTCCTACAACTCGCTCTATGGACCAGGCTGGTCTAGAACTCACAGAGATCCACCTGCCTCTGCTTCCCAGGTGCTGAGATTAAAGACATGTGCCACCACTGCCTAGTTTAATAACTTTATTGTGCCCTGGAAAATGAGAACGCAGACTAGTATAGCTGGCTGATACATTTACTTTTTAAAACCCAAAATCTTTAGAAATCCTTACTCAGAAAATCCTTAAAGTGAAAGCCACATCTATAATCCCAGCACGCACACAGCAGCAGCAGGAGGACCAGGAGCTGATGTCATAGCATCATGACTATCTCAAAGAAGGGAGAGCAAGAAAACTGTCTAAATTGTGCATAGTTTATTGCCAGAACTCCATCCGCCAACCAGTGTTGCATGAGTCTGAGGAGGACCCCAGGTTTCTTCTTCTGCTGTTTAGGGTACAGGATTTCTGCACACCAGAGAGAAGTCTGGAGTTCCATTGCACGTTAGATGTTGTCAGTTTTAAAGCCATGGGGTTGTTCAAATAAGGATGTGATTAATACCCACCCGTTCGTTCATTTATTTATAAATGAGGGGATTCCAGCTGAGGCTTGGTCCTGGGAGATCCACTCTGGCCACTGTCACCCTAATCCCAGCGGCTTGGAGTTGAAGCCGCACGGACAGAATCCCAAGGACGGGAACCTGTGCGGAGAGTGCTTTTAACGAAATTCTAAAACAAAATGGCTGCTCAGAGACTCCCAGATTGTGCAGACGATGACCAGCACTTAAGGGAAGAGAGACGCAAACTTGCTTTACATGGAGTGCGTAGAGCGGAAGAGGGTGACGCAAACACTCCTGCTCCACTCGTAGGGTGAGGTGCCACGGACACCATAGGGTTTCCTTCCATTTTGATTTCACACTGGCATAAAAGAGATGGAGAACAAAACGACACTGCTGGAAAATGCGAGGGTGTATTCGTTAACATTGTTATGGTGTACTGTATTTAAAACAAAATGTAATTGCTGTAATTTATCACATCTGGCTATTAAACCTCCATAATTTAAAGATTGGAATCATTTGCCACTTTTGCACACAGTGACTCTTCACAGATGATGCTGTGACAGTTCTGATTTGTATCAGCCTTTGTGTGCGTCTTAGCAGCTCCTAAGCGTAATTAGTATGGCTTAAGCGTGTTATTGTGTGCAGAACCAATGGAAAATCCTTGTGTGTTTTTTTCCCCTTTGGTCTGTTCAAGAAATGCCCAGAACTGCTTTATGGTTGCTGACCCTGATACGAAAATGCAGGCTACTAGAATGTGGGTCTGTCCACATCCTCCTAACTGGATGAGCAGGGCGGGCCGTGCCTTTCCTTTAGATGTGGAAAAAAGAGGATTCTCTAATGATCAAAGACACTTGAAAGATGCAGTCCTACTGCCTTTGAGGGAGTTTAACACGTGTGTGTGTGTGTGTGTGTGTGTGTGTGTGTGTGTGTGTTCATTTGAATAAGATGGCCCCATAGGCTCGTGTATTTGAATGCTTAGCCATCAGACTCATAAGCTATCATCAAGGCATGCCCTGTCTAAAACTTACTCTGTTGAACCCTCTGGCTGGTAGGAGAAAGGAAGGAGGAAAGTGGTCATACAGTACAGAAATAAAAACATCCCAGGAATAAAGATGGCCGCCGTGGAGAGAACGGGTGGAAGGAAGGGAAAAATCAGCCACAGCCAGGATCATTTCCCCACGGTGTGTGTAAGAAACGTCCCAGTGTAATGGGCAGGCTACATCCATTCGCTCCACCCTAGGGGAAGCTGGGACTTCCGTGGATTTGTGGCACCTCATAAGACCAATCTATGACTTTATATACCAGAGGACACGAGAGAACAGCATGATGATCTAATCCCGCGTGTAGTTATTAAAAGAGAGCATTGTCTGAGAGATACATGGGCGTATTCATACGTACATACTTACCGTCTTAGGCACTGTTCTGTGGCCGTGAAAGACACCATAGCCAAGGCAACGCTCAGAAAGGAAAGCATTTAATCAGGGCCGGCTTCCAGTTCAAAGGTTCAGTCCATCGTCTTCATGGTGGGAAGGGGGGAGCGTGCAGTCAGATACGGTGCTGGAGAGGTGGCTGAGAGCCCACATCCAGGCAGCAGGAAGAGCCGCTAACTAGCCTGCCTCGGGCTCCTAAGACCTCCAAACCCAGTGGCACACTCATCAATAAGGCCACACCTACCCCAGGAAAGCCACCCTCCTGATAGTTCTAAGAAGTGCCACGCCCTGTCCCTGTTGACTAAGAATTCAAATGCACAAACCCCCGGGGGCCATTCTTACCAAATCAAAGCGTGAATTTCCTGAGTCACACATTGTGATCCGAGGAGTTGTGTTCAAGAAACAAGCTCTTCCGTTTACTGACAAGCTCTTCCGTTTACTGATGTATTAAGGCTTTCAAAGACCAACTCATTGAAGGGAGATTTAAGGTGATTTTCTTGAAGTCACTGAGCCAGGCCCAGGGTGTACCCGCTATTCCTTCCCCATCTTCTTTCTGTCCTCGTCTCCCACCCTGTCCCCTGCAGATGACTTTCCAATACTTTGCCTTCCCTCTCCACCCAGCACAGGCGCTCAGGAGTAACCAGGTCCCCGTTCCGTTCCGCAGGTGCAAAGTTTCCCATTAAGTGGACAGCCCCCGAAGCGGCCCTGTATGGAAGGTTCACAATCAAGTCTGACGTGTGGTCCTTTGGAATCTTACTCACAGAGCTGGTCACCAAAGGCAGAGTGCCGTACCCAGGTAAGCACACAGACCTGAGAAACGGGCGTCCGCTGGGCTCGGCTTTGGCCTCGCCTTACAGGAGTCCTGTGCAGCTGCCCTCCTAAGCCCTGTGCTCAGCCTTCTGCCGAGGTGTTTAGCCAGGGGAATGCAGAACTTAGAATTGCCGTGACCCGTTCACCAACCTTGATGTGCTAAACAGCTGGTATCCAGTTCCAGTCCCCTGAGGTCATGGAGTGTGTCCAGTCTCAGGAGGTGCATGTGTCACGGCTCCACTGGCAGGGCCTGTGCCCAGATAGGGCTTGTAGATGTCTGAGAAGGAGAGAAGCCTCTGTTTGCTTCTCGAGCACGCTGTAGCACTGACCCACACAGCAAACCTGAAGGGAAGAGGCCAGAGTCTGCTCTCGGAGGCTCCAGGTCCAAGTGGCCCTGGAGCAGAGGTATAGGAAAGACGCTTTAGACTGACCAACCCGTTCTCTGTTGTTGAATGGCCAAAATATACAAGGGGGGGTGAATTGTGAAGGAGCGGGGGCCTCTGGGAGCCTGCAGTTCTTCTGGGCTATCAGATGCTCTTTCTCTGAAGAAGATGTGGGTTAAAGTTATCCATGCTTAAATTCATTAACTTAGCCAGACGGAGACAGAAAGGACACGCGCCATTTCTCCTCCACACTTTACTGGTTTCAGTGCAGGGACGATCTGCTTTGTGAAATGTTAAGGACATATTTTTCAGTTACTGCTGAGCAAAGAAAGAGCATAGCTGGCGCACCCTCCGTTCCCTGCCTTTTAGAAAGGGGCTTTTAAAAAGGAAGAAAAGGGAAAGCCCACGGTGGCGAGCCGATGGTGGAGATTAATGAGGAATGTAGGTCTCTTGCAAATCCGGGGCTTGTAATCATATCTCTGCAGTCGGAGGAGCCAGCGAGAGCCGATTAATTTGTAATCCCTTTGTTCATTCTGTCTGATTGTTTCTGGTCATCGTCAGAGAATAGAGAAGTGTTCATAAAGAGCCTCTCTGTCTAGGCTAGCACAGCCTCAAGACCTCTAAGGGAGGAAGCTTGGCACCGAGGCAGAAATAACAAAGTGCCCGTCTCTGAAGCCCCAGCCCTAGCCCCCCAGCATTGAGAGGTGTGGGTGTGTGAGTCTGTATTATTGCTGCCGCCACCGCTGCTGCTGCTGCTGCTGCTGCTGCTGCTGCTTCCAGCATGCACAAGTGGGCAGACACTCTGGGAACAGTCAACTGGCAGAGAAGAAAGGGCTGCCCAGGAGGGGGTGGGGCCCAGCATGGGTGCTTTTGAATTGCTTCTCAAGGATGAAAATATACCATCTCCAGGTTTTAAAGATGAGAAGGCCCTTTTAAAAAAAAATTATTATTGTCTACATTTTGAACTAATTTCTTCCTGATCTCCCCAGGTTTATAGACACCCGGTGTGTTAAAAGCAATCACGGGAAAAGGTTAATGTTGTTTTTTGCATTTCCGTGAAGCCTCCTCTTCCAGTAACACAAGCTGCTTTTTGTTCCTGGGTCACACACACGGAGGTCAAGACAAAGAGGTGGAGGTGGGGGCTCGGAAGAGGAAGTATTCGGAGACCAGGGTTTTGTCAGGTTGGGTTTTAGCACAAAGAAAACCGCCTAGGTGTACAGGCTGGAGCGGATTCATTCATGCGGCGTCATTCCGTGTGACCTGGCCTAGCATTTGTTCCCTTGGGAAACAGCACAAATGAGCCACTCAGCTCTCTGGTGGCACTGGTGAGCTGCGGTCCCAGAGCAGGTACTGTTCACGCCGGAGGGGAAGGGCGAGCGGTAGATAGCCCTGAGCTTGTAGACCCTTACTGTTGGTAGAGTGTTTGCGCCATGTTCACGGAGCGTGGATTACTTAGATGTGCATACTGTGTGTGCTCCTCAACCCTAGTTCTCATGTGGCAGAAGCAGGAACAAAAGATAGGCCCTTCGTTGACAGACCCATGAAGAGCAGAGGGAGAACTAAGCCCAGCGTAGGTGGGTATTTATGCCTGTAAGCCAGTGTTGATCTGTCGTAGGCTTCCGTGACTGCACCTGTCTGCAGGGGCCATGGGGAAGGGAGAAGGCAGGGAAATGAGACCATGGAGAGCAAGATGAGTCCTACCTGTCACCCCGAAAAGCTGCACAGACTCTCACTGAACTGTAGGGAGGGTCTGAGACGAAGGTGATGTGCTTGATGGTCTTAGAAAGGGGCAGAGCCAGTCATGAGGGGCCTGTGTGCTGCTGTGAAGAGACACTGAAGCCTGGCGGGTTAACTCTATAGCCCAGGGAGCTGCCTACAACACAGAGGGCCATCCCAGACCTGTTCTCATAGCCACAGACACTGCTTCGTTTTATTTTTAACTCAGCTATAATCATATTCAACTGGACTTCTGAATGTGACAGAAACTCTTAAGGGAGACGCATCTGCAGAGAGGTTGCAGTTACGGGATTGCTAACCTAGCAGAGGGTAGCAGGTCCAGGGCACAATCCTTTTCATTACGCACTATCCACATGTCTCCATGGCCCATCAGCCTGTACTGAGGGCTCACCTTGCTGCAACTCTGGATCTCTCGTCCCTGCCGGTGGGTGGGAGTCCAGGAGAAAGTCCCAGTCTCTGCTTCTCAGTCGCTTCCATTATGCAGTTTGACACAATAATTTCTCAGTTGCCTAGGAAGTGTTTTCAAGTAATTCTCTTCTCAAAAACGGTAGGTAGATAGTGGTAAACTTTCCTGCGTTCTTTCATACCTGAGAATGGCTCTTTGTCCCTCTGTCACATAGGAAGGCGTGCTGGCTCGTAAGTGACACAGAAAGGAGATGGGGACTGACTTATAAATGAGTTTGGCAAGGCTTCCCAGACATTCCCACCCAGCACTAAGTCAGTGCAGAAGTGAGCCTCGGAAAAGAACTGAGCAATGCGAGAGGCGTGGCCACATGAATGGCAGGTTAGCACTGAGCAGAGCTGTGTGTGTACCCAGGCACTCACTGCACTGACCAGAGACAGGAAGGACAGGAGGACACATGAAACAGCAGGGGCCTTGAAACATAAGAGGAATATTGCAATGTTGTCCTGAGGTCAAAGGCCGAGTGAGTACCCACCGGCTTCCAAGATGGGTAACAGACACCATTACCAAGCACGGCTCATCTGCTGCAGCCTGACCAGTTGTACTCCCCTTGCTGGAGTCCAGCCTGCGCTCTGTATGCAGAGCTTTAAGAGTTCTTTGCATGGAGATTAGGACTGCTTTTAGGCTAAGGGATTGTTGTGTGGGGAAAATGGTGATGCTGGTGCCAAAATGTTTTCCAGAGCTTGATGCATAGAATCATAGCTTTGCATTTTAGCCTGACGTTTCACCCCTAAAAGCTTTCTCAAATTCTTTCCCCCTCTGCCTTCACTGCCACTGCCTGTATTAAGCTGTCACCACTGGGTAGTGACCTCCTAATGGAACTTCCTGCCCCCGGTCTCTCCCTTCCTCCCCTAGTCATCCACCATTCTGTCATTGTCGCCAGCAGAAGTGTTATCCTGGAAAGCAGATGAGTTGTCTCACTCTGGCCCCGGTTAAAGGTGCCGAGGGCTTCCCCTTGCCCTCCAGATAACTCCAGAAGGCTGCACCTTGCACGCCCAGTCCACACATATTTACTGAATTTACATCGAGTGCTTTTCCAGATGAAAGGATTGTAGCAGTGAAGCAATGAGACTTCCTGCCCTTGGGAGAGGTTTTCTTGAAGAAGATGTGCAATACAAACCAATGGACTGCACTCCCTCCTGGCTGGTAGCATTGAGTGGAGCAAAAGAGGAGCATGATTAGGAGATGGTGACAGTGGAAGTCACTAAGAGGTGCTCGCTGAGTTTATCTCTGATAGGAGCTAGACTTGGGCCAGGTGGTGTCTAGGGGCACTGTGCACACCTGCGGGGGTGGTAGGGTACGGGGAGCCTGAGGCTCAAAGTAATGGCTGGGTTGTCTTGCAGGATTGTTAGCAAGCAAGCTTTTACTCTTTCTGTTGCTGTTTACTCTTGAGCTTGTGTTCTAGTTACAATGTTCTCCTTTAGTTTTGAGCTTGTGTTCTAGTTACAATGTTCTCCTTTAGTTTTGAGCTTGTGTTCTAGTTACAATGTTTCTCCTTTAGTTTTGAGCTTGTGTTCTAGTTACAATGTTTCTCCTTTAGTTTTAAACTTGTGTTCTAGTTACAATGTTTCTCCTTTAGTTTTGAACTTGTGTTCTAGTTACAATGTTTCTCCTTTAGTTTTGAGCTTGTGTTCTAGTTACAATGTTTCTCCTTTAGTTTTGAGCTTGTGTTCTAGTTATAATGTTTCTCCTTTAGTTTTGAGCTTGTGTTCTAGTTACAATGTTTATCCTTCGCCTTGACTCCCTCCAAACCTTCCCAGTTACCCCTTCCTACTCCTTCAAATTCACAACCTCTTGTTTCATCAATTGATATTTCGTGCATAGATGAATCTAGATATAGATATAGATATATAGATGTATAGATATCCTGTTGAGTCCGTACACTGTTACTTGGGTTATGTTTTCGGGGCTGATCATTCCACACTAAATGACTAGGTGGCGTGTTTTTCCCTGGGGAGGGCCACCTGTCTCACTCCAGCTTCCCTCAGTTGCCTATAATTCTTTGGGTAGGGTTCGGGCTTCATTGGACTTCTCCCATTTGGTTGGCATGCCCATTGGTGTCCTCCTGGCTCAGGTCATGTTTAGGCAGTGATGTCGGTGAGACTTTACAAGTGTAGCTTCTGATGTTACTAGGAGACACAGCCTCACAGAACTCCTGTCCCCTGGCTCTTACAATCTTTCTGCCTCCTCTTTGCAATGTCCCCAGAGCCTTAGGTGTAGTTGCGTTTTGTCGACGTGAGTGTGCTCTTACTGTGTGTGAAGGGAGCAGTACGGAGGGGAAGCTCTGACTTGGGATGTCTCTGCTGTCTCTCTCCCGTCACATCTTGAACACACCAAGAAACTTGTTTGTGACAGGGTCTCGCTGTGTTAACCTAGAACTGGCTCGATAGACCAAGCCTGACCTCGAACTTGCAGAGTTCTATCTGCCTGACGCTCTCTCCCAAGTGCTGAGATTAAAGGTGTGCACCGTATGTCCCCGGAATGTTTCTCTCTCCTTCTGTCTGGACTTCCCAGCAGCTCTGCCTTGCTTGAGGGGAACAGGGCATCTTCTGTGTTCTGATTCCCAGCAGTGTCTGCCCACAGTAGACTCTGTAGAAGCAAATAAAGGAATGTGTGAATAAAAGTAGAAAGAAAATTAAATTTAAAAAGAGAAAACTCACAGGTTTTTAAACATTTTTAAAGCTGGCCCAAAGCCTACAGAACTTTCTAACTCTGCCCAGTTAACCTCACATATTATATGGCTGACACGGTGTGAATGTTCCTAGCCACAAGGTAGCATCTGTTCCAAAGTTCTGGGAAGTTGACCCCGTGTTCAAATTTCATATTCCAGTAACCGGGTAGGCAGAATGTCCCGGCCATGCTGTGCTGTGGCCCTTGACTGAATCACTGCTTGTGTGCTGGCAGGATCTGGCAGAGCAGGGCTGTTCCCCTAAGCAAATCCGTGTATCCATGCGTTTGAAGTGCACTCAGATCGTTCAGCAAGTGTCAGGTGCTCGACTTCCTTGAGCAGATCCAGTCACTCGGTAATGACGCGGAGAGGTAAGGTGAACCAGCAAATGTGCTAGCATCTCGTAAAGAGCCAAGCACCTGCTCTGCCCCTCCCTGTGAGATCACAGGTAGTCCTGTGTTCAAGCTGCTGACGGGCAGACTCTCCCTCCAGGAGGAAGGTTTGGACTTTGCAGACGAGAAACAGTCTGAGAACAACCACCTTTAGCAGAGCAAGAACAGGCAAGGTCCTCTACCTTCCCAGCCTTCGGTCCCCAGGGTCAGAGCCCCCCTTTAGTTCACTGTGTTCTGTCAGAGAACACAGAATGCTCTTGCCTCCCCTGCAAGGTTTCTCTTGGCCGACATGGCTGATAAGAGGATAGAAAGGAGGATAGAAGGCTGTGTGTGAAGCCGGAGGGCACTAGGAAGGGGTATCCTCCCAGTGGTACACAGGAGCTCACTGGTCTTAGCTGTGGGTCAGGCCCCTGCCTCCATGCCGACACCTTCACCCTCTTTTTCACTTCTTTCAGAAGACAGGAGTTCTTCATAGCACTGTATTATCAAAAGCTCAGGCCTGTAATCCCAGCCCTTGGGAGACGGGGGCAGGAGGACTACTGTTAGTTTGAGGTCAGCCTGGGCTGCATAGCAAGACCTTGTCTCCAAAAGTAAAGAGAAAGAGAACAAAAAAAGAAAAGCCCAGAAAGAATCATACATACTACACTATCCACTTCAAATAACCTCTGTGTGCCGTGGTTCCCCCGCCCGCCATTTCTGATGTTATCAATACAGCGGTTTTAATAAAAACAGCTGCCCCAGGTGATTGGTGAGATGGGCAACAGTAAACAAAACTAGTAATTATTGCGACTTCTCAGGGTCAGTCGTTTATTTTCATCTGTGCCCTCCGGTCAGCATGCCTCTGCCCCGGATTTGTACTCCGATCCACGAAGCAGCTCCCTCAGCCTCCTGGTCGTTCTGGTGAGATAAGGGAAAACACTGGGTAATCCGATAACATATTCCATGGTGCAGTGCAGGCTCGCCGAGCAAGCTCCATTAACTCCGCATCCTTCCTCCCAGCACCCATGCGGCAGCTCTCAAGAGCGAGCAGACAGATGGGTTTTTAAGAGAGCTTACACAGGGAAGCAAGGGGCCTCAGACAGAAGGCCTCATCCAGACACAGTGTAGTATCGTTCCCTTTGAATGAAAAGCTCGGTTTGCAAAATAACTCTGATCTCAGATAACCTGAGTATCATCCCCCATTGTTCTAACATTTCTTTACACAGTGCAGGTGTCCAGATTCCTGCAGCCATGGGGAAACCCATGCGTGACTAGAAAATGAACCCCTAAGTACAGGTATGGCTGCTCTGAGGTCCCTTGAGAAGCCGCACAAGTGGTAAGCAGTAAAGTGTTAAGATTTCTTTGGTAAGACCTGGTCCCAAGACCTTGTTCTAAGCAACTGACAGCAAGGTGTTTAACAGAAGGAGACCCGAGCACATCAGGTCCCCTGCCAAGAGGTACAGAGTACAGAAGTGATGGCTGTTAAGTGTTCTGCCTGTGGAAGCCACTTTTATTCCTTCCCTCAAGAACCAGAAAGAAAAGCAGGGAGGCTCTACTGAGTTCTTGTACAACTCAAAGAATAATACTGATACCCACAAGAAAAGGAGGGGAAAAAACACACATACATACATACATACATACATACATACATACATACATACATAGGACAGTCCATGTTGGCAACTGTACAACGTCTGGATTTGAAAGGAAGAGTTGGAGACTTGACCCCTTGTGTTTGAGAAGGAAACCAGCAAAATGACTCAGAAAGAATAATACGGAAAGAATAATATGGTGATAACGTCAGGAAGTGAGCGCAGTCGGCTTGGCCAGAGGCTCACAGCTACAGTGTTTGGGGCAGAAGGACTAGAACCGTTACAGCCGTGACTATGTTTGAAAACACGAAAGAAAAAGTTAAAGGGAGACCTCAGAGCAGAGGGCTGTGGAGAACTCTGAGCGCAGGGCCCTCCTGGGTCCTGGAAAAGCAGCCCCCCAGAACGGGCCCTCTTCAAAGGAAGAGCGGAGACAAGCTATTCTCTTGAGCTGTGGGAGCACAGAAGAGAGTTGAGACCAACCTGGGCAATGGATATTTTTTTAGAATATTACCATGGTGTACTTAACTGAAGTACTGTTTATGAATTAAAAACTCACTGAATCCTTGCTGATCCAGAACATCTTGACCATTGCAGAGGTTTGTTGAGAAAGTGCCAGGTCTGCAGGCCCGCCCATTGTGTTCTGGCCTCTGGTTGGCTGAGGAAGTACCAGGTCTGCAGGCCCGCCCATTGTGTTCTGGCCTCTGGTTGGCTGAGGAAGTACCAGGTCTGCAGGCCCGCCCATTGTGTTCTGGCCTCTGGTTGGCTGAGGAAGTACCAGGTCTACAGGACCGCCCATTGTGTTCTGGCCTCTGGTTGGCTAAGGAAGTACCAGGTCTACAGGACCGCCCATTGTGTTCTGGCCTCTGATTGGCTGAGGAAGTGCCAGGTCTGCAGGACCGCCCATTGTGTTCTGGCCTCTGGTTGGCTGAGGAAGTACCAGGTCTGCAGGACCACCCATTGTATTCTGGCCTCTGGTAGGTTGGAAGACAGCTAGCGCTGTTACGCTTGTCACTCAGCCAGTTGCAGTGTCTAATAGCCTGCTCTTTTGGCAAAGCTGTCTTTGGTATGTGTGTGTTTCAGTCAATGCATAGAATTGTTTATATACTCCCTGGACTCCCAGAGGTCTGGAGAGAGCACACGAGAAGAAAGGAGAAACGGGGAGGGTGGGGTGCCGCGGGAAAGGCGGTAGCAGGCTGGGTATCAAAGCTGACAGTGTGGTCTTCAGGTCTGACCCAGTCATCACTCTGCAAGTACTGAGGTATGGCTCTGTCCCGTGGCTACAGCTACCTAGGAAGGAGGCCTTCTTGGCAAATCTGACATGCTGTTTTCGGTTGTCACCTCTGCTATGTCCAAGTCTTGGGTGGAGCACTGGAAAAATAGGCTTGACCCAAATGGCCAGTTAAACTTTCCATTGGCAGAGACTGAATTAAAAGTTTAAAGAAAAGAAATATTTCCATCTGAGGAGGTTTGTTTTTTTTTTTTTAATAAAATAAACCATTTACTGACAAACGATTCACGGAATCATGGGAAAGTGGTTAATTGAATTCTGCAGTGCTGTGCTGTGCTGTGCTCTCGGTGCCAGGTTAATGCTGTGAGAGGCATCTGGGGAGTGGTTGTAGCTTCTAGGGAGAATCTACTGTGGCTCCCCCAAGCTTCTTTCCTCCAGGGGCTCCTGGCAGGAGCCAGGACAAGGGAGAGTCCTGCAGACTCAAGCTGTGTACAGTTCCAGAAACACCATGACACTGAGAGTTTTGTCTACTCAATTGTGCTTGAAAGAACGCCATTCCCTGTGTATGGCTGAATATAGGGAGAAAGTTCCATCAAGGCTGGAGTGTCTGGGACGGAACATAGGGAGGAAGCCATCAAGGCCTCACAGCAGGAAGCGTTTGTGGCTGGCGCGTGTTTGTAGAAACTTTTAATCCCAATCCAGGGTTTGTAGCCACCTTTGACCATTTAGTTCACAGATAAAAGACACGCACAACCGTTGTATTTACGTAAGCCTCAATCAGCACCAGAGCTCGGCAGATACCTACCACCGATGCTGTCAGAATCTACTGACATTGATAACCCCGAGTTATTACTTACTAAGTTTCACTTGGGCTGCTCTTAGCTCCAGGTGGCCAGCCCTCGGTGTCAGGCCTCCTAACCTGTGGCAGTTTCTCCGTCCTCCTCCTCCCCCTCCTCCCCCTTTCTCCCTGTCCCCACCCCAAGCCCAGGAAACCTAAACCCTACCTATGTCTTTCCTGCCCAGCTATTGGCTGTTGGCTTCTTTGTTTACCAATCAGAAATAACTTGGGGAGGGTCCCAGATCTACATGAAGACTCTGGGTCCACACACACACACACACACACACACACACACACACACACACACACATGCACGCACGCACACATACACACACACATGCACGCACACATGCACGCACACATACATACACACACAGACACATACGCACATACACACACACACCACACACACATACAACACATACACACACGCACATGCACACACACGCATACACACATGCACACACATACACACATACATACACACACATGCACACGCACACAAACAGACACATACGCACATACACACCACGCACATGCACACACACCACACACACGCACATGCACACACACATGCACAGCATTACAATACAAGAAGACCAAACCTCAGCAGGTTCAGGTTTGCAGTGCCGCCGAGTGAGTTACAAAAGCTTCCTCATTTCCAGCGCTTGTGGGCTTTGGAACTGTGCCTGAGGAAATGCTGGCCTCTGTTCCTTACCCTTTCTGTCTGGAGTCCCCAGGAAAGGGTTGCGATCCGTGTTCCCTTGCCCTCAGCCCAACGAAAGAAGGCAGTCCCACACTGGACTCCAGGCTCTCCCAAGGCCGGGGGCAAGCTTAGGTAGAGTGAATTTAGTTGGCCATATTGAAGGTCTGCTTAAACACAGCCAAACGAAGGCTGGATTTTGTCACTGCAGAAATTATAAGGCCTGAGAATTAAAAAAGCATTCTACAAGGCTTTGGACAAGTAGGTGACTGAAATAGTCGTCGTCCAGGAAGACCTAGCTGAGACAGGTCCAGCTTCCAAGGTGAGAGGACAGCTAAGAGAATTAATTACCTACCAACCCAGAAGCCTGGGTGCTCCCTACAGAGGGAAACAGAAATGTGCTCTGGCTAGGACTTCTGGCCAAGTGACAGATTCTGACCCCGATGGTCACCTCCTCCCCCAGAATTAAAGAAGTCTGCATGAATATTATATGGGTTCCTTGCTAGTGACAGCCCTGAATCTCACACTGTAGATTACAGCAGATTTTTGGTGCTGTAAACTAACTGTCAGGAGTTAGGGAAGATATAGATGACAGGCTCACAAGGTCTTGGTGCAGAGAGAAAGACAGACAGACAGACAGCAAGCATCTGGGAGTAGCTGAGAAGGGAGGCGCACTGAGTGTGGTATTTCTTGCACTGTCAAGAAGACCAGCAATTTAGAGGCCACGCCCAGCCTCCCAGGACACCTTCTGTTGTCCAGCAGAGAACCTCGGCCTTAGGCAGCTCCTGCAGAGGGGCAGGGAGGTCTCAGATGAGGGACGGCCTGACAGCCTCCTCCGTAAGTCACCCTGCCTCCCTGTCACAGTCCCCAAACCTCAGAGCACTGTGGGGGTCACCAGGCCAGATGGTGCTGCATCCTGCTGGCATGAAGGGAAATTTCAGACACTGCGCCCAAGCATGAGGAAAACAGTGACGTTCACAAATGGATCCTGCACACAGAAGACCTGTTGCTTTTATCCTGTGAGGTGTTTGTGTGCTTCACTCAAAGACTTCTTTTTTATTCTTTGTAAAATTTACATTGGTGTTCTGCCTCCCTGTACGTGTGTGTGTGTGTGTGTGTGTGTGTGTGTGTGTGTGTGTGTGTGTGTGTGTGTGTGTGTGTGGTGTCAGATTCCCTGAACTGGGATTGCAGACAGTCGTGAGCTAACTGCCTTGTGGGCGCTGGGATTTGAACCTGGGTCCTCTTAACCACTGAGCCATCTCTCCTCCCAAAGATTTCTTTTTAATTGCATCTGTGTGAGGATATGTGCACATAAGTACAGGTGTCTGCTGAGCCCAGAGGTGTCCGATCCTCTGGAACTGGAATGGCAGGCCCCGCCCAGTCTGTGTTGTCGTAAATAAATAAAAATAAAGTAAAAGTAAAAATGTATAAACGAAAACCGGGGGTGGAATGTTTTCCCTCAGGGTGTTTTTCCCTGCTAGGGTTCCACACCTCGCTTCCCCAGATATCTTCTGGATATCTTGGCAGAAACACAACCCAGCCACACACTTTCTTATACTGAGACTCTTACACAAAAGAGCATACAACTGGTGTTTTTACCCTGCTAGGGTTCCACACCTCAGTGCCCCAGATATCTGCTGGATATCTTGGCATAAACTCAGCCCAGCCACACTTACTTAAATTGAGACTCTTTCTTAAAAAAAAAAAACACTCATTTAGCATTAAAGCAATCCAGCGTCTAGATTTGGCAGATCCACATTACACTGTCCTAATCCCAGTTCCCAAATTACTCATCCCTGCACCTTTTATTTACCAAGTCTCCAGCTTCTTCTCCCCCCTGGTACCTCTAACTCCTCTCAGTTCCCCATCGTCTCTCCAACTCCCTCTCTTCTTCCTCCTGGCTTCCTTCTCTAACCCCTCCTCCCTCAACTGTCAATCCTCACCCCCCCTCCTCAGGTTCCACTCGCTCAACTGTCTCCAACTGTCAACTGTCAACCTAACCTCTGAATCTAATCCCCCTCTCACTCCCAACTCCTACCTCTGCCCAAATCTCACGCTCTTGCCTTTATTTAACAAATTCAGAGAAAACCCCAAGGCAAACCACAACATTTCCCCCTTTTTGTCCAGTTAAAAACTTTTTTCCTATACATAGGTGAACTAAGCATCATTATTACCATTCTGCAATTTACAAAACCAACAATATGCTGATCACCCAGTCCACCAACTCTGTTCACCAACCATGTTATCCACACCACATCTTGGCAAGGCAAACCACAACATTTCCCCCTTTTTGTCCAGTTAAAAAACTTTTTCCTATACATAGGTGAACTAAGCATCATTATTACCATTCTGCAATTTATAAAACCAACAATACGCTGATCACCCAGTCCATCAATTTTGTTCATTAACCATGTCATCAATACTAAAAACTATACTTGACTATATCCTGGTTCTAGATCCTATGCCACCCTAAAACTACTCTAACAGATTTATCATCTTTCTCAATACTAAACCATTCGGGTTGTCTATGAGACTACTAGTCTCCAACCACATCAGAAATCCAAGAATGATTAATATTACCTGAAAACATAGGAAGCACAAAACATGGCTTCCAAGCTTAGCCAATTTTATAAAGACTGCTGATCACCTGGACAGTCCCCTTATTCCTTAATATGCTGGAGCATCAGTCTTCAGCCTTCTGGCCCAGGATCATCTGACAGACCTTATCAATGCAGATTTTGAAGGGCTGATCACCCTGCCTCGGCAGAGATTATCAGTCGACTATTCTGCATAATTTGTCCCTTTCTGGACAGTGTCTTGTCTGTAGATGAATTGAAGCAATTTGCTCAGTGGCTGCGTTACCACGATTTGAGCAACTCCATTGATGCTCAAGTTCTTCTTCTAGTCTAAGGGGCCCTGTCAGGGGCAGACAAGTCTCTAGTAAAATGATCTAGATGAAGAAATGTCCATAAACAGGTTATTCTTTGGACTTCTGATGCCCTTGAAGATTTCCTATCTACATAGGAGTTTCTGAACTGTTAAGCATAGAGTACCGCTGGCCTCTCTAATCAAGTATTTACAAAACCCATCTAAACTGACTTAGAACCATAACCTTGCCATCTGACCCTTAGCTGGTACTGGTTAATCAACTAAAATAATGTATAACAGCAGTTATAGGACCGGTCTAAGACTTGTATTCTTAGATGCATAGTGGAGGCACAATGCCCATGTTAAAGTAGCAATATTAATCTCAATTATAAATCAACAAGAAAGTATACCATTGAAAACCTCGATTTGTGTAAAATGCATTCTATACCAATGAAAAAGATTACAGCTTCAACTTTGTATCAATTACAAACATTTCTATCAATGTAAAATATAGCTGTAAAATTTTGTTTAAGAGTAAGTTTGCCAATCTATCTGTTTGTCTATTTCTCTAATTTCTATGTATTACTATATCTAAGAAGGATACAAAAAGGAAAGGAAAAGTAGCAATCCCTGAGTTTACATTCTAGTTTCCCTGCCCAAAGCTACATTTGTATTGTATCCCTTAAAAGAAAACTTATCCACAGTTCTTAAAATAAACAGAACCATCCACCCAACATAAGGAAATGGGACGACGATCTTCCTTGTCTGCTTCTAGCTGGATTGGGGCGAAGAATTCCTTCTGGGGCCCAAGGGGTATTAGGAAAAGTTGGCTTTGTCAAGTAGAGCTAGCCGGATTTGCCTGCCAGTCATTCTGTGCTGAGAAAGTTCATCGCTTAGCTGACATCTTGACTATGACAGTCTGAAGGGCTGGATAAGTAAGATGTCCATTCTGGGAGAGTTCTGAAAGCAGGCCTTTAAATCAAGCATCTTCAGTGTAATTAAGGAGAATCAAACACGAAGTTGGACTGAAAGTCCCGGAATCTCAGCATCCCAGAGTGTGTATCATTTCAGAGCTATCTTTCTCTTCCTTCATCCTGCAGCACAAAAACTTTACAAGCATTATATAGTTCTATAAGCATTTTCAAATGGGATAAGCAGGGTGCACAGTTTAGTAAATAAAGATCAAAAAAAAAAAAAAAAAATGACTACCTTTTTTCAGGTTAGGTTAATCATATAATCAAACTGTAATATAATTTTGTAATACATACGTATTACAAGTTATGAGGAATTTGCACTCAAAATATCACTGGCTGTTTATAGACATTTCAGTCTCAGCCAGTTCATACACGGAGACCTAAACAACCTCATATATACATCACCTATTTGTTGATCGCCTTAGTCTCCTTTTTCTTCTGTTTGCCAAGGACTTCAGGAGGTCTCCCCTGTCATTTCTGATTTTTATCAGCTTGGAAGGAACCCACAGCTTTTCTTCTCCTGTAGAAACATAGGCATAACCCCTTCCCCAGCGTAACACATTTCCCATTTTCCATTCTGACGTCAGAATATCCTTAATATAAACAGGCTGGTTTAGTTCAGTAGTCTTTTCCACAATCCAATGTCTTTCAGCAGCTGTGCTGTTTTGTTCATCAGCATTTAAAAAATTTAAGGTTAATAAAGCACTATGTATTCTATCTCTGGGAGGTTTTGTTGACCCCTTTTGCCTGTTAAGCATCTCCTTTAGACTTTGATTAGATCTCTCCCCAATCGCTTGTCCCGTAGGATTGTGTGGTATACCTGTAACATGTTTTATATTATAATAGTCAAAGAAGCGCTTAATCTTGTTAGAGATATATGCTGGACCATTGTCCGTTTTAATTTGTATGGGTATTCCCATTATAGCCATAACTTCTAACAAATGTGTAATTACAGAATCGGCCTTTTCTGACGTTAAGGCAGTTGCCCATTGAAATCCTGAATATGTATCTATAGTATGATGTATGTATTTCAGCTTACCAAACTCTGTAAAATGGAGAACATCCATTTGCCAAATTTCATTTCTTTGGGTACCTTTAGGGTTAGTTCCTGTAGGTAATGGAGTTTGATTATATAACGAGCAAGTAGGACATTGCCTCACAATCTCTTTGGCTTGTTGCCAAGGATAGAAAATTTTTCTTTAAGCCTTTGCTGTTAACATGGTGTTTTTTATGAAATTCTGAAGCATCTAGTACACTTCCTATCAGTAGCTGGTCAATTTCATTATTACCTTGTGTCAGAGGGCCTGGCAGACCTGTATGGGATCTTATGTGTGTTATATATAGTGGGTAACTCCTATTTCTGATTTTTTGTTGTAGCTGAATAAATAGTGATGTCAATTCGGAATCATCCTGAATAAGTTCAGCAGTCTCTATGTGCAAAACAACCCTTTCTGCATATTGAGAGTCAGTTACTATATTAAGAGGCTCTAAAATCTGACAACACCATGAGTATTGCATACAGTTCAGATTTTGAACTGACTTATAGGACTCTCAGTCACCTTGTTTACATTTTCCGATTTATATCCTGCCTTCCTGACTTACTGGCATCAGTGTAAAATGTAGGGGCTCCAGATATTGGAGTTCCTTTACTATACGAGGAGGATCCAGTTAGTTCGTTTTATGAACTGAAGTCTTTTGCTTTTAGGGTATTTGTTGTTAATGTCTCCTAAAGAGTTACTGCATGCTCTTTTTGCCAATGTTCATTTTGTACCCACAAAGAGTTAATTTCTGCATTAGTAAAAGGTACCAATTTCAGCCGGATCCATTCAACCAATTGTCGTCAAGTCTCAATTTCCTTTAAGTATCAATTCAGAGACCTTCTCAATGTAGGTTTTCAGTTTTCTTACTCTGTTTATGTGCTAAAAATATCCATTCTAAGATATAATCTTCCTTTGCATGAGAATTCCTGTAGGGGAATGAGTAGAGGGCAAGATGACTAATATGCAGGCCATCTTTGGATCAATACGATCCAGATGTGCGTCCTGCAGTTTCCTTTCTACCAAAGTAATAGCTTTCTCAGCCTCAGCTGATAGTTTCCTTGGGCTATTTAATTTTTTATCGCCTTGTAGTGTTTGAAATAAATTGCTCAACTCTTGAGTGGTCAAGCCAATCACAGGCCTCAACCAGTTAATGTCTCCAAGTAGTTTCTGAAAATCATTAAGTCCTTAATTTGCTTCTTTTTGATTTGCACCTTTTGTGGCCTAATTCTTTTGTACACTTTATTTTATACCCTAGATAATTAATAGAATCCCTCTTTGTATTTTCTCAGGGGCGATTCGTAATCCCCAGCATGGTAATGTTTTTTTTCATCAAACATTCTTTCCAGGATATTTATATCTGAATCAGACAATAAAATGTCATCCATGTAATGATAAATAATAGATTGGGAAATTTTTTGCAATTATATCTAATGGTTGTTGTACAAAATATTGACACAAGGTTGGGCTATTTAACATTCCTTGTGGAAGGACTTTCCATTGATATCTTTTTTATGGGGGCTTAATTCTATTAAGGGTAGGCAATCGAAAAGGCAAACCTTTCCTTATCGCCTTCATGTAGAGGAATAGTGAAAAGCAATCTTTTAAGTCAATCACTATAATAGGCCACTCCCTAGGCAAATAAAGAAGGCAGGGGATCCCAGGCTGCATGGAACCCATCGGCTGAATAATCTTATTAATTGCTCTGAGATCTGTCAATACCCTCCATTTGCCAGACTGTTTTTTTAATGACAAATACTGAGAATTCCAAGGGCTGGTGGACTCCTCTATATGCTGAGCCTCCAGCTGCTCCTGGACTAGCTGCTCTAATGCCTGTAGTTTTTTTTTTTTGTCATGGACCACTGATCAATCCAGATGGGTTGGTCAGTCAGCCACCTTTTAGTGGCAAGGCTGTTGTTGTTTTAACAGCAGTGGCTCCTTGGGGTAGCACTAAATTGTCAGCCTCTGCTGTATCTTGCTTATGGACAGCTTGGACAGTCTCTAACTGTCCTTGATAACATTCCCTGACTAATTTAAAGTTTTATTAGGAGTCTGATGAATTTTAGGGCCAGAACCTGAAACTGAGGGATATTAATTTGAGTTTTCCACTGCTGTAGTAGATCTCTTCCCCATAAATTAATGGCTATATCAGCCACGATGGCCTTAATTTTCCTACCTGACCTTCTGGTCCTATACATTTAAGCCACCTGATGCTTTGTTTTTTATTTGGGATAAAGTGCCAACACCTTGAAACTGCATATCCACTCCTGGAAGTGGCCAACTAATGGGCCAAGATTTTGGAGAGATGATGGTAACATCTGCTCCAGTGTCAACCATTCCTTCAATTTCGATATTATCTACCAGTATTTTTAGTTTTGGCCTTTGGTCCTCTATAGACGTTAGCCAAAATATTCGTTTTGAAGTCTTGTTGTTTAATCGTTCTGAGGAGGAGAACTCTCCCTGCCTGGTATTGGGGCCTGCGAGAGGCCCCCTTGGGAGTTTTTTGTCAGGATGCGGTCCCATCTGTCTGTTGTTGCTGTACACTTCCTAGTCAAATGTCCATATCTGCCACATCTTTGACACATTCTAGGAGGCACAGTCCCCCTTTTTGTATCACTTTGGTTTTTATTATAGTAATATCTGAGATGGCCCTGCTCACCACAATTAAAACATTTGAAATCTTGGGTCATCTCTAGCTGTCCAGTGGCAGCTTCTCCTATCAAAGTAGTATCAGGAGAACAAGATCCAACATCAGCTGTATATCTAATCCACTCATCTATTGAAAAGGACCTTGCCTTTAGTGGTCTAATTACTTCCCTGCATTTGGTATTTGTTTTTCAAAGGCTAAAGACTCAATTATCGCCTTTCTTGCCGCTGAATCTGATACACTCCTTTCCACAGCTGAGGTAAGCCTTTGTAAAAAGTCAGGGAAGGCTTCTTTAGGACCTTGTATGACTTGAGTGAATGTTTCAAGTCTTTTCCCTGATTCTGCGACTTTGTCCCAGGCCTTTAAGGCTGACAATCGACACCATGACAGAGTTTCTTCGTCATATATAGCCTGCACCTCTACTTCAGCAAAGCGGCCTTCACCAAGCAGTTGATCTGTGGAAATCTCTCTGCCCCTAGCTCTATTTTGTCTTGCTATCTCCCTCACTTCTTCTCTCCACCATGAAATCCATTGCAAATTTTCAGCAGGCTCTAGAATTGCTCTTACCATATCTTTCCAGTCTTGGGGGATTACTCTATTTTTAATAGCCCAAGAAATTAAGATTTGTTTTACAAATGGCGAATGCATTCCAAAATTAGTTACACTTTCCTTAAATTTCCTTAATTCTAATACATCCATGGGTTGCCATTCAAATTCTTCATAACCCTGTGGATGATCATCGTTTGGAGGCCTTTGTTGCACACTAACTGGATAGACTAAAGTTTGTTTCCTAAAAACCTTAGGTTGGCTTTCCTTAATTTTATCTTCTGTCTCTACCTGAGTTTTTTCTTTAGTTGTAATTTTAAATTCCTCTCTTAAAGTCTGTATCCGTGCTTCATATTTCTTTTCTGTCTTTCCCCTGTTCTTTGAGTTCCTGAATTCTCTGTTCAAGGTTTTGCTTCCACACTTTGAATTTTTCTTTATAT
>NC_046171.1:39365445-39467945 GCF_011064425.1 Rattus rattus
TCAGTATGATCTGTGAGCTGTTGTATGTTCTGTTCTAACATCCTTTCTAGTTTCTGTCTATCACTTTCATTTTCATCTTTCTGTCTCTTATTCTGATCTATAATTTTCTGTGTCTTCAATTCTAGTGTTCCTTCTAGGCTACATTGCCAAGATTTAATTTTCTCTTTCTGTTGTTCATGTTGTTCCATAATTACCTGTATCTTCTGTTCTAAGGCTAGAAATTTGCTATTTAGGGCTGTGTGCTGTTGTATGTTCTGTTCTAACATCCTTTCTAGTTCCTGTCTATCACTTTCATTTTCATCTTTCTGTCTCTTATTCTGATCTATAATTTTCTGTGTCTTCAATTCTAGTGTTCCTTCTAGGCTATATTGCCAAGATTTAATTTTCTCTTTCTGTTGTTCATGTTGTTCCATAATTACCTGTATCTTCTGTTCTAAAGCTAGAAATTTGTTATTTAGGGCCCTGTCTTTTGAGAAGATATAGTAAATCAGAAGAATGAATATTGCAATACTGGTAAATGATAAAGTGTCTTTTTCTTCAAAATTCTCAACTGTCAGACCATTCAAAATATCATTCCATAAGGCCCAAAAGATATTCATTATGTTTCTCATCTTTAAGTATCATAAAGTTATATATCTCTCTTACATCAAAGTAGTATCTGATCTGAAGCCCTTGTACCTTTTTTCTCCCTCTGCTTCAGAATACGTACAGTCCTCTCGATTCTTCGTAGACCCTCCAGACCCAGTCAATTCCCAATCCACTAGTACTCCTGCCTATTCTGGGGTTGAGAGGAAGTAAACTTTATCTCAGGTTAGTTGAGTTCTAATGGTTTAGTTGGGCGCCATATGTTGTCGTAAATAAATAAAAAAAAGTAAAAGTAAAAATGTATAAACGAAAACCAGGGGTGGAATGTTTTCCCTCAGGGTGTTTTTTTCCTGCTAGGGTTCCACACTGCTTCCCCAGATATCTTCTGGATATCTTGGCAGAAACACAACCCAGCCACACACTTTCTTATACTGAGACTCTTACACAAAAGAGCATACAACTGGTGTTTTTCCCCTGCTAGGGTTCCACACCTCAGTGCCCCAGATATCTGCTGGATATCTTGGCATAAACTCAGCCCAGCCACACTTACTTAAATTGAGACTCTTTCTTAAAAAAAAACACACTCATTTAGCATTAAAGCAATCCAGCGTCTAGATTTGGCAGATCCACATTACACTGTCCTAATCCCAGTTCCCAAATTACTCATCCCTGCACCTTTTATTTACCAAGTCTCCAGCTTCTTCTCCCCCCTGGTACCTCTAACTCCTCTCAGTTCCCCATCGCCTCTCCAACTCCCTCTCTTCTTCCTCCTGGCTTCCTTCTCTAACCCCTCCTCCCTCAACTGTCAATCCTCACCCCCCCCTCCTCAGGTTCCACTCGCTCAACTGTCTCCAACTGTCAACTGTCAACCTAACCTCTGAATCTAATCCCCCTCTCACTCCCAACTCCTACCTCTGCCCAAATCTCACGCTCTTGCCTTTATTTAACAAATTCAGAGAAAACCCCAAGCAAACCACAACATTTCCCCCTTTTTGTCCAGTTAAAAAACTTTTTCCTATACATAGGTGAACTAAGCATCATTATTACCATTCTGCAATTTACAAAACCAACAATATGCTGATCACCCAGTCCACCAACTCTGTTCACCAACCATGTTATCCACACCACATCTTGGCAAGGCAAACCACAACAAGTCTGCATGCTGGGAAGTGAACTTGAGTACTTTGCAGGAGCGGACGTGCTACTAACCGTTGAGCCATCTTCCCTTCTTCCCGTGTTTTTATCTTTTCTACTGAGGTAGAGTTTACCCATAACAAATGTTAATTTTAAAATACACTATGTTTGCATGAGTTTTGACTCATGAAATCTGATAGTTCACACACTAGACTGGGGTCACGGACTGACACCTGCATTGTTTTCAAGGCAGAGCATTGCCCCCCCCCCAACCTGGTTTTGTTTTAAATCCTTTCGAGCTGCGTGTAGCCTACACAAGCAGAAACATTTGCTGTTGGCCCCTCACAGGAAAAACGTGGGCATTCAACACAAGGCTTTTCTCACCTCTCGCCTCCTTCTGACCTTTCACTGATGGTCCCCACCCCCACCCGCGCGCAGCAACCACCGATCTGGTTTCTATCATGCTGTCTGGCCTTTCTAGGGTCTTAGGTAGGCGGAATGCTACAGCGTCTGGCTTCTCTCACTTGCAGTGCTCTGAGAGTCACTGTCCCGGCTTTTGCATCTGTGAGTTCTCCATCCTTTTGTTCCACTCGGTGGTGTGATAACCTAGTAAAGACCTGGCTCCCCTCCCGAGAGGGCGGACGGCCTCGGTGTGCTTCAGCGGCGTGCCCCGTGGTGTGCGGAGGGCCGGTTCTCACTGCCCCTTGTCTTCGCAGGCATGAACAACCGTGAGGTGCTGGAGCAGGTGGAGAGAGGCTACAGGATGCCCTGCCCGCAGGACTGCCCGATCTCCCTGCACGAGCTCATGATCCACTGCTGGAAAAAGGATCCGGAGGAGCGCCCCACTTTCGAGTACTTGCAGGGCTTCCTGGAGGACTACTTTACCGCCACAGAGCCCCAGTATCAGCCCGGTGAAAACCTGTGAGAGCCTGCGCTTCAGGGGCCTCGTCCCAGAGGCCGCCCCACCCCTCCCCATTAGCTTCCGATTCCGTAGCCAGCTGCCCCGAGCAGCGAGAACCGTCCAGGATCAGATTGCATGTGACTCTGAAGCTGACGAACCTCCACGGCCCTCCTTAATGACACTTGTCCCCCAGTCCGCACCTCCTCTGTGAATCATCCGAGACAGACTTGGAAATGCATTGTATCGCTGTTCTGTCAAAGGCCAAACCTGTTCAGTGTAAATAGCTGCTCCTGTGCCAACCATCCTCGTGCTTTCCTTTTTTAAAAAAGAAAAAAAAGCAAATCCTCTGTGATTTTAACTCTGTCTTCACCCGATTCAACTAAAAAAAAAAGTATTATTTTCCAAAAGTGGCCTCTTTGTCTAAAACAATAAAATTTTTTTTCATGTTTTAACAAAAAACGATCAGGACAGGTGTTTGTTTTTTTTCCTTTTTTATACATATGATATATATGTTAACATATGTTCCTGTACATACACCATGTGGGTGCTACCATGGAGACTGTGGCCAGCGTAGGCCGCGTAGCTACAGGACCAGAGTGAGGATTACTGCAAAAACCCGCCATCGAAGCGCAGGCATCACCCCGAAAGCCGGTGGCCTCGGGTTTTTTTGTTTTTGTTTTTGTTTTGTTTTTTACTTCTACGAAGCATGATTCCCCCTTCATTTGGACTGCACTTTTTTGGTTCCTCGTCATACCTGTGTGAAAAAAGTTCGTGTGACTTTTTTCAGGTCCCCCGAGCTGAGTTCACAGATTTTAGTGCCAGTTTTTGCCCCAGCAAACTGGGATCCGTTCTTGAAACTTAGGAGTAAGCACGGTTAAGCAAGAAGCAGCCGGCCAGTTCTGCCACTGAGAGCTACGAGACGGAGACCACACGAACTTCCTGTATAAAGACGAGTGCCGAAGGGTTCTCACGGGTTCTCCTTTTATTTAATAAACCTTGTAACCACATTTGAATGGTCTAAACCCATAGCATTGTAGTCATGGCAACCTACTAAACTTTCTCATGCAACTAAACGTGATGGGGAAGGCACGGGTGGGGGGTTGTACATGTCCCATTGTAAAATACGTGTTTTAATGTCCTGTACTGCTAATGAGTGACTCTCCGCGTCAGGAGAGCTCCAGGAAATAACTATGCACTGCTTTGCATTTCATGGGGGTGCACAAAAAAAAAAGTATTACATTTTTAGTTGTTGTTTGTACCAACCTCGAATTACGTGTGTTTAACAGCAAATCAATTCCTATTTCTATTGAGTTTTTTAATACTGACTAGCAGCTCTGAAGTCTTAATTTCTTTTTTTTGTTAATGATTTATTTGTGAGTTTACATTTTTAAATTGTTTAACTTTCCTAATTTAGTAATTAAAAAGAGAGCATTTTACATTTGAAAAAAAACAACATTTTGTTCATTTGTGTCCATCCCAGAAGGTGTCACACAAGGCGCTCAGTGACGTACCTGGCCCGTTCCAGAGGGCGAGGAAAGCACCTGGTGAATCGAGCCACTGGGCAGTGATTTCCAAATGACAGAAACATCCAGAAACCCTCCCTACCGAAAGGCAAAGCAATTCTCTGGCTAACTCGGGGACTGGTTAGAGCAAAACTGGCTATCCCTGAGCGCCACAGTCTATCCAACACTGTCTCTCACTGGAATTGACTGTGTCCTACTTGTACAGCAGACAATAGTCTTTCTTGGTCCCGAGTCATAAATGCATTTCCAAGTATCCCTCTACTTCTAAAATGAAATCCCTAAGCAGGTGTGCTATGGTGCAGAGGGTGGTGGGTGGACTGGATAGCCGTTGGGCCTGGATCTACCATGGTTCCCCCAGAACTCTGAGAAGCCACCTACATCTCCCTGGCAGCCCAGTATATCTACAGAGGAGGTGCAGACAAGATGCTCTCCCAAGGCCTGGCAGCCAGACCTTCCTAAGACACCAAGGCCACCCGTGTCATACGGAGCCACATAAGGAGGAAAAGCTTTTTACTGTTGCCAAAATAATATTTACCTTTAGAAAAGATTATAGCATTGGGGGCGGAGACGAAACATTTCTTAAGTCAAAATTGTTACTATTTTAGATATGAATACCATTGCTAGAGATTCAAAGACTTATCAGGTACAGTTTTTTTTATCACGTAGGACTAGTCATTAACTGGTTCTGGATTTTTTTTTAAGATAATTTTATTTTCAATCCTCACTTCACATTAGATAATTTGCAAATATTCCCTGGAGTATTTTTGTTTTGATTCATTGTAAAAAAAAAAAAAAATCTGAAAAAAAGAAACTTGTTTTAAGCAGAAAGTCTTTGACGGGAAAAACAAATCACTTTTAATTTTGTATAGCTTTTTAAATTTCATCAAGCGGGTTCACTATGGATTCTTGTATACACAGGAAAACTATAAACGTAAGTCGATTTGAGGGCACACTTATGAGATCCGAGCCCTGGAGTATTCTGGAGTGCACAGCCAGCGTTGAAGGGTAGAAGAACTACAGCCAGGACGAACTCAGAGAAGTGTCCGGGTTTTTCTAGGACTCCGTTGTGCTTTCTAAGGAGGTCCAATTCCCTTCCAGAAGCCTCTGTCTCATACGTGAGAAAAGCTGGGGTCAGGAAACTCAAGTTGCTCACCAGGAAGTTCTCTCATAACAAAGGGAACGTAACATTTTACTGGGAAGCCAGTGAAAATGGTTTTATGTGTATTGGTGTGAAGGCATTGGGTCTCCTGGAACTGGAGTTACGGACATCTGTGCCCTGCCATCTGGGTGCTGGGAACTGAACCCAGGTCCTCTGGAAGAGCAGCTAGTGTTAACCACTGAGCCACCTGCCCCTGTTGCTTCCCTTTAGCAACCCAGAATGAGGACGAAGTACTTACTCTCTAGGAGAGCCACCAACTGGCGTTGCCTAGTTTTGCCTTGGATACCTCCTCAATAAACTGTTCTCTTAAAAATAAATAAATAAATAAATAAATAAAATACAAAGCTGGCTGAAGAAGTCCATTTCCATGGCTCAGGGATAAATGTGGCTTCGCTCCACTGTCGCTGCACCGCACACAGGCTGCAGCCTTGACCGACCTGATAGGACCCCAGCAGATGCCAGGCGCCACGTGTCAGAGCAGCAACTCAGTGGACTTCCAAGGCCTCGCCAGAGGGAGACTAGGGGTTTCCATGGGGAAAGTCGAGGGTCACCACGGTCCCTCCAAACCTGCCACGTGACCCAAGACTTCCGGGCACCTGGGTGTGTTTACTCACCGGAAGACCGACGGGAATCCTTCTGTGGTTAAATCTTGGCAGCAGAGGACTCTCGAGTACCTCCAGAGCTGTGACGTCTTCGTCTACGATTCCTCACAGGGATGTAACAGCACCCGGCGGCACCCGCCACGTTAATTGGAAGGGTTCTTTCCTGGGAAGGTAAGATTCTCCGCGGAATACCCATAGCTTTGCTGCAGAAGAGGTGACATGTCTACTGTCGGCCATGACGCCGAACAGGAAAGCACACAGGGTGGGCGTTTCCTAACGGTGTATTTGAGTAAAATGGTGTTTGGTCAGTTTGTCCTGAAGGATATTTTAATAGATTCGGGTGGCTTTTGTTGACTTACTTGCCACTGTGTGTTACGCTGTGACCTTCCGTTATCTTTTAAATATCAAATGAACTTCACAACTGGTGTTTATACCAATATTCTGAGAAGTAAAATAAAAATGGGAGCATACAGCTCAGTGACAGACCACTTGTCTTGCATGTCTGAGGCCCTGAGTTCATCCTCTAACAGGAGAGCCTCTCTCTCTCTCTCTCTCTCTCTCTCTCTCTCTCTCTCTCTCTCTCTCCTCCCTCCCCTCCCTCCTCCCTCCTCCCTCCCTCCCTCCCTCTCCTCTCTCTCTCTCTCTCTCTCTCTCTCATTCTAGACGTTGAAATGTAAAGTGGTTTGAGCTTGACAAATGACAGCTCGCCCAACAGCCAGAACCGCCGATCCTCTCTGGAGCCCTCAGAGCTCATCTCATCCTGTGCTTCAAACCACCCGTGTGTTCAGTAACGCTTCTCCTCTTGCAGCCGGCTTTCTGTGGCAGGCTGGGCGTGCCTCGAGACTAGAAGCTGCCCAGTGTTGTGATTCTCCTCTCCCTCACCTTGAGCAGTGATGATATTCTGGCAGATGTGGGACTGGTGCATGAGTGGATGGTTAGATGGGTGGTGCCCACCACCCAGTGGGGTTGATGGTTTGCCTTCAGATGACACGCCCATCTGAGAGTCTGCCGAGTGGGAGGGAGCCGCCGCGTGCTGCCTCAGCCAGCACTAGCCTGGCCTGACATGCGCAGTTATCAATCAGTCTTCAAGATAACCAGTGAGCCCTCTCCTTTCCCCAGGTCTCGCCCCCAACACCCTAGGTAGAAAGTCGAACTCCTTGGCTCGTGCAAACTCTGGGCACAGAGTAACTGCCCGGAGTAAAAGACCAGGTGAGGTAGAATCCACGATACATGAAAGTGAATTTGATAATTCTATGACAGCTTGATATTCCAGTTCCTAAGATATTCTGTGTTCCTAAGATCCGGTTCCTAAGATCTTTGTGTTCATATAAAACTGTATCTCCAAACCGTCCAGATGTGTAGTGTCCCCGGCATGTGGCTTGCAATGTCCCTATTACAGCTCTCGTGACCAAGGTACTTCTGGCCTGTGTGAGAAGCTCTGTATGAAGTGCTAGCTTACCACTGAGTGGAGACTAAACACGGAAAAGGTATCGTTGGCCCCTATGCACGAGGCTTTCCTGACTTCCCCACTCAACCAAGAACAACCTCATGGCCAAGTGGGAGGAAGTCAAGGGAGTGTTTAATGACAGAAAGGAAAAGATAAGCCAGCTGGGGCCTCCTGGAAACGGAGACCAGGTCAGCCTTCCTGGCCAGGATCAGGAGGATGGAGACCTTGGATAGAAGAGAAGAAATCGAAGCTGGGAAGAGAGGCACCCTGGTCACCACTCATGGGAGAAGTGGGGGGAAGGCAGACATGGTGGTAGTTACACGTGAGGACTGGTTATTCCTCACTTTAAACTTCTGACAGATGGATGTTCATTATGAGCTAGACTATGTGTACCAGAAACTCAAAGACATACAATTAATATTCACAGCCCAGGGAAGACAGAGACCAAAGGACTTACTGTCTGTAGACGGGAAGCCAGGACTGAGTGGAAGGAGGGACCCGCCCGAATGGGGTCTGCAGGGGAGGCTTCCTGGAGGATACTGACAGGGTTAGGTGGCACATAATAGGGACAACGCTTCTTGCTTTCAAAGTGACACCTGGTTCCCATACTTTGAACACAGTAAATGCTACAGTAGCGCTCTCTCTCTCTCTCTCTCTCTCTCTCTCTCTCTCTCTCTCTCCCTCCCTCCCTCCCTCCCTCCCTCTCCCTCTCCCTCTCCCATCTGTGAGAGAGCAGTAAATGACGTCATCCAAGGACAGTGAGGCTTTCCTGACTTCCCCACTCAATCAAAAACAGCCTCATGGCCGAGTGGGAGGAAGTCAAGGGAGTGTTTAATGACAGAAAGGAAAAGATAAGCCAGCTGGTGCTTTTGATGTGTGGGTGTGGGGACGGGAACGTGTACCAAGGGCACATGTTCTTCCTTACCTGCCAACATGTTTGAGACTCGGTGTCAATGTGCACCCGGCCAGCTGGCCTGAGAGCTTCCAAGGATTCACCTGTCCCTGCCTCCTGTCTTGCGCTAAGAATGCTGGGATCACAGATGTGTACCTCGACCTCCAAATTTACATGGGCACTAGAGACCCAAACTCAGTTTCTCACCAATGCATAGCAAGCACTTTACCCAGCGAGTCATCTCTCCAGACCCAAGGATATGGTTCCAGGCTGGTGTTGAGTCCCAAGGTCCCTGCTGGAGTGTGATAGGAATATAGAGTGCTAGAATCCAAGAGCCGACACTAACTCAGTCCCTCTCCTGGGGGCCATTTGATAGAACTCTCCTGATTGTGCGTCCGTTCTTCACTTGCTAGCCATGGCATTTGACTCGCCCTGTCATACAAGGTGCAAACTGACGAAAGTTACCACTCAGAATCACAAGGTTGCTTTGTTCTGGGTATTTTTCCTTTAGTTAATTATCTAGTGCTTGCTGTGTAATAATCAATGGGTAGCTAATTGGAAGCAAGAGAGAATGGAATGAGTATTATTCAGATAGTGTTTTTAATGAAAAGCACACATGGAATACTATGGGGAAACAGCACAAGATCTCTCTCTCTCTCTCTCTCTCTCTCTCTCTCTCTCTCTTTTGCATGTGTTTACAAACGGATTCACATAAGCTTGTCACAAACAAAACCCAAGTATGTGAATCGTTTCATTTCATTTTTCAGACTCCGCACCCCCCCCCAAGGGGGTGAGTGAGCAGTGGAGGATACCAGGAGGGGGCCCAGCCTCAGGAGATGGGGCACTCAAGCCCCAACCATCCTGAATGAAGCTGCAGGTCTGTCAGTTCCCAGAGAGTGCATGAGGAAATGGTTTGCACATGACAGCGGTTGTGTAGAGAACTGGAGATGAATAGCAATACTTTCGGGTAAATTAGCTGTGTTACATCCAGCACAAGCTAACCGAGAGGACTGGTAAAACCGAAGGCTAATTTGTCCAAATCCTTTACATAAGATGCATTGATTTTTTTTTTTTCTACTTTGGTAGACTTCTCAATTTTTTTTTTTTTTTAAAACGTGGGCAGCTCCAGGATCACCCAGCAGAGCATTATTGTGAGACTGAAGATTGAGAGGGGGAGGGGGAGGAGGAGGAGGAAGAGGAGGGGAGAGGAGGAGGGAGAGGAGGGGAGGGGAGGGGAGGATGAGGAAGAGGGAGAGGAGGAAGAGGAGGAAGAGGAGGCGGAGGAGAAGGAAGAGAAGGAGGAAGAGGAGGAGGAGAAGGAAGAAGAAGAGGAGGAGGAGGAGGAGGAGGAGGAGGAGGAGGAGGAGGAGGAGGAGGAGGAGGAAGGAGAGTATAACCAGCCTAAGCCTTCATGAGCCACTTCACCTCCCTCCTCTCAACCTGCGAATATCAGAAAATGTTTGTTTGTACATTCCTGAAGGTCTCCAAGTGAAAACGGGAGACATTAATCATGGCCTCAGCTATCGCTAAAGCATGACCCCGCCATGTTGGAGGGCAGGAAAGCGATGCTTCCTTCTGTCCGTGTGTGTCTGCGCTGACGCAGACGGTTCCTGGGTTCTGAGTAGAAGGGGGAGGATTGGAATGGAGCAGAGCTGTACTTAGAACGGCTAAGGCAAGAACAAAAGCAGCGTGCACGCAGCCAAAGGGGACCTTGGAAGAGACATAGATGAAACGAAACGCTGCGCTCGCCTGAGACGCTGGTTTCCAAAGCAAATGCAAAGCGGAGAACCTTGTTCCCACCGTAAAGGTCTCGCAGGCTTCAGCTCCTTTGAAATAACAGGGGGCCCTGTAATCGACTTTGACAGTCGGAAGCTGCACCGCTGCTCTGAATTACGATATTTGCTCACGACTAATACAGATTTTCCAAAGCAACGTAGCATCCGTAGCTATAGCATCCCCTGCCCCTTGGCAGAACACAGACCTGCGTTAGCTTCTCTCGCTCCCGTTCCTTCTTTTCCCATCCCCCACACCCTTCCTCTTCTTCCCCTTACAATCCTACCAGTTTTACCTCATCCTTTGTTTGCTTCGTCACATCTCCCTTCACAGGGTCCCTGTTAATTTATTAAAAGCAGACTCATTTCTTTTTAAAGAAAGATTCTCACTATGCATCCCAGGCTGACCTCAAACGCAAGACCTGCCTGCCTCAGCCTCCCAGCTGCTAGGATCTGGGGCGTGTGCGCATGCCTAGTTAAACACTTAGGTCCCTACCCTTCAAGGCAAACCTGTGGCTGCCAGACGGCATCCTAAGCAGGCAACCTGCCTGAGGTTTGCCCAGGCTCCTCGGGAACCGTACTCGTCTCAAAGCTGAACTTTGTACCCCTCAAATCTCAATCCTTCTCCCCTGGGTGCCCGTTTTAGGTGGACGAAGGGCCTTCCCTGGCCCCAGTTCTCCTCCCTGCCTCGCTCCCAGCCCCCAGGCCTGCCCGGGGCCTGTGATTTATTAGACTACGTACCTGTGTCTCCCGCTACCAATCGGCTTCATGCAAATAGAAGAGGCGACCCTACCTCAACAGGCTTCGCTGCCATCTGCCAGGAAATTGCTACAATAAATATGCAAAAGGGTAATGATTCAAATGTGAATGCTACCCTTTCAAGTCGCGCAGTACAAACCCGGATGTCAATCCGCCACTGAGAAATCACTGGAGCTGTCCGGAAACCCTGCATAGAAATCATAGCCCCGTGAAGTCAGCCCTGCCTGTTCGTAGCAACTTTAAAAATCTAAGCCTTTCAGCCGTGATCAGAAATGGTGGAGAGGCGGTCCCCAGGGAGCAGTGCGTGTAACAATGGCAGACTTCTTTCTAGAACTTAGCCAGAGCGTGGACTCTAGTGTAGGGCACACGAAAGCATCCAAGTTAAGGAGCAGGCAAGCCTGACCCAGAAGGTACCAGGGCACAGGGCGGGAGGGGAAGATGGGGGAGGAGGGGGAGGGCTGGGAGATGGGGGTTAGGGAATGGGGGTTGGGGGGGGCACCACAGCCCTCTACCTCCTCTGCTTTATTTCTCACTAATCACCCCACCCCGGCAGAGCCTCAAGTTTCCGGTAATCTTTTGCTACAACACAAATCACCCCGAAAACTTCATAGCAGAAATAGACGCAAGTCGCTTATTTTGCTCAGAAATCTGCAGTTCAGTTCCTGGCGACACAACTGGCCTCTGCTCCTCAGGGCAGCAGCTGGGGCCCGCGTGGAGGAGGCTGGGCATCTCTCACAATAGCTCCTCGCTGCCGAGCAAGAACCCAGCTGGGACCGTGGGTGAGGATGAGGACTTGGGTCCCAGGTGGCCTGTGGGCTGGCTCGCAGTGGAGCCCGTGTTCCGATGTCCCAGCTGACTCATGGCAACGCAGAGACAAGCTGCTCCCACCAAGCCCCACCCAAACCTCAACTTTCTAAACAAAAGAAATGGCTGAGGAGTGTAGCTGTGAGGGTTGGGAGTGTTTTATTAGCAGCTCCTCACCAGAACACGTAGGCTGCCACAGCTCCCTCGTACTCCTCCCCTAATGCTGTGTCTGGGAAGATGAAAACTGGATCTCCCAGGCTGCTATACTGTTTGCACCACGATCGTGAGTAGACTGTACCCATCAGACGTAGTTGTGGAAAGTTTGGAAGGCCAAAGGGAGGAGTAAACCAGGTCCCTGAAGCCTGTGCTTATTTCTGCCCTAGGAAGCAGGGGCGTGCAGCCAACAGATCTCTCTTTCTCACACTCTTGGTTCGTGCAAGAGGCCACAGCTCCGCTGTCTGAACAGCGAACCTCTTCCAGCCCTTCCAATAAGTCCATAAATTACATTACGTCTCTCTTCACTTAAACACCGTAGGGTGGGTCGTGCATCCGATGCTGACCTGTATCCGGGTCCCCGGGTGAGCCCCACAGTTCTGTCCCCTGTCTGCCTTTAGCACTTATGGGGTATCTACACATGTGCCTGATGGGTTATTTCTCTGCCGGTTGAAATGAGCCAGTTCGAGCCAGATTAGATTCTATAGGCAGGTTTATTGGGTGGGGGGAGGGGTGGGAGAAAGGGCACTCGTGCAGAGAGAGAAGAAATAGAGGAGAAGCAAGAGTAAAGCCAAAATGTCGGGACTATATAGGAAGGAGCCTCTGGGGGAAGGGGCAGCCCAGCTCCCAGACTGGAAAGTTCAGGGTTGGAGGCCAGGCATGCCAGGTAGGGACTGAGGGATGCAGGGAGAACCTGGAGGCCAGGTAGGGACTGAGGGATGTGTAAAATATGTACCTCAGTTCCTAAACCACAGTGGCAACCAATATTTCTCACAGGCTGAGAAAAAAAATCCATGAGCTAAAGGGAGACAAAGAGTAGGGACCAGAAAGACACCCCCCTGGGCCTGTGGGGTTGCTTTCTTTTGGTGTAAAGTTTTCTAGAAATACAGCCACACCCACTTGGTTCCGTCCTGCCAGAGCTGTCTTCTCCCAACACTGACAGTGTTGAGCCCAGATTGACCCAAAACTCTGACAACATTCAGTTCATAAAGCGCTTGCCAACTCCATCTCGAAGCAAGCTCCCAGTCACACTCCTGCAGTCCCATCTGCAGGCAATTGTCCGGGCGGATTCTGTAGGCACTGTGGGTCAAGTGCCCTGTTCAGGGCTAGGCACTTCACGAGCATCCTCGCTCTCTCGGGGACCGGGGCCGTACCTTCTCATTGTTATTACTGGTTCCCTTCTGCTGCTTTACTTCGTGTCTGTGTTTGAGACAGGGTTTCCTGTGTAGCCCTGGCTGCCCTGGAACTCACTGTGTAGCCCAGGCTGGCTGTGAACTCAGAGCTGCCTGCCTTACTAGTCATGGCTCTTACTGACAAGGAAACCAGTTTAGAGATCTGGGCCCAGTTGACTGAGCACGTGACGATGCTGTTAACACAGTTCAAAGACTCAAAGGAGGAACAGAAAGGACAGACTCACGGACTGGCGACGAGTGAGGCATCTGCAGCCCCCGTAGGGGGCCGTGTCCTCTCATGCCTTGCTACATGGAAAAGGAGGGCTTCAAATCGAGACAGGGTTGGGATTCGAAGCACAGTTCTGTCACCAAGTAGCTGTGAGACTGTAGGCAAGCGATTTGACCTCTGACCCTCCTGCTTAGCTTCAGGGTCCTCCTCGGGCAGTAAAAGGGCTTTCGAGGAAAATAAGAAAAAGTTGTATACATAGGACATGAGAGCAGAAATGGATAGTTTGTGGGGGTGGGGTGGGGTGGGATGGGGTGGGGTAGGGTGGAGGATGGGTGGGGTGGGTAAGGTGGGAGTGAGGTAGGGTAGGGCAGGGATGGAGTGGGGATGGGATGGGATGGGATGGATGGGGTGGGGTGGGGTGGGGTGGGGTGGGGGTGAGGTGGGATGGGGGCGGGGGGGGTGGGGTGGGATAGGGGTGGGGTGGGGTGGGATAGGGTGGGGTGGGGTTGGGGTGAGGGGTGGGTGAGGTGGGGATGGGTGGGGAGGGGAAGGGGTGGGATGAGGATGGGTGGGGTGGGATGGAGTGGGGTAGGTAGGAGATCAAGAGAAAGAACAAGGATGATGAGAGGAGATGAACAAGGTTCAGCAAGGCTCCTTTACTTAGAAAGACATCACCCGACAGTACTTACAAAGGGCTTGGCGGGGTAGAAGTCCGATGATAGCCTGCCCTTCATTTCCAACCTCACCTTTTATCGAGAAGACTCGAGAGTTACAAGGCTCATGGTGTCACCCTCTTCCAACCCTCACTACCGGAAGGAGCCTGCTCACCCAGCTTCCACTTTTTAACCCAGCAGGGTAGGCCCAGTCATGGTTTACCGTATTACGCAGCTGTGCAGAAAGAGCTGGTGTATGAGGGAGGGTAGAGTCTGGCCGCAGGGAAGCCAGCCATTGGCCACTGGCCACTGTATGACCTCCTTAAGCTGGGACCAAGAACACAGAGACTGAACAGACAGTTGACAATGGAGCTGGAGGCAGAGGTCCCATGGCAGAGTAAATACAAAAATCTGCAGAAAGAATCCGTGTCTGGAGCACAAACCCAGGACGCCTCCTGCCCATGGTCTCACATCGTCCGGATGTCAGTCACGCTGCCTAAACACTTCCTTTGGAACCAGCTGAGTCAGCTCCTGTGAGCTAATGCAAGGGAGGCTCCATTCACAATGGCTGGCCCCGCTCTCTCTGTGCCACCATCCCACGCTCGCTCCTGGCCCCAGAAAAATGGCGCACAACCCCAGACATGATGTACTCTGCCCTCTTCTGGAAAGGCTTCTCCATCCTTCAGGACCTCACATCAAGCAACAGCTGCCTTCTAAGAGCATCTGAAGGTCGTCTGAAGGGGCTCCGATGTTAGTCTGGGTCCTAGAGTTTTTCTCCTGGCCTCCGAGTTCCCCGAGTATGGGAACTTGGCTCATTTTAGACCCTCAGAACTACACTGACCTCAATGCAAGGACTGGAATCTTCAGATGCCATCGCGTTTCCTTCCATACAGAGTTTTATGCCAGCATCGGTTCCCTTTTTCCCCCCTTCTTCTTCTAAAATGGAAATGCATCTTGAGAATGCTTCACATTAAAGGGATCAAAAAATCAAAGGGCACATTTTTGGCCAGAAGTTCTGAGTCCCAGAGATGCAAATAAATTGTGGATTTTCTGTTGTTGTTGTTTCCTAAATTGATTGGAACCACGACATTGGATTTTGGTGCTTAACATAAGACTTTCTGGAACTGTTTGCCTGGCAAAAAATGCTGTCACCCCTTACTGTTAGAATTGCTGTGGTCTCCAATTAGAGCACTAGACTGGGCAAGGACATCTGGAGCGCTCGATTCGAGAGGTTTTCATGTTGATGCAGAGCCTGCACGGCCTCACCCTTAGCTGAACCAGGAGACACTCCTGACTTCGGGCTTCTCAGGAGAGGGCGTGTGTACGTGTGTTACCTGGGGATACCCATCTATTCAACTGCAAGGTGCTATGGCTCCGGGTCAAAAATAGCTAACAGCTCCCTCAGGCGGACGGCGCGGAGATGTTAGCTGCATTGTGCCAGCATGTAAGAATTCCCCATGACACTCTTGCCTGCAGATGTCGGCCTGGCAGTTAGTCTGGGGCCCTGGGCCTGCGGCTCATCCAGCTCCAGACAACCCCAGCTTAGTGACTGCTCAATGCCCAAATGTCCCACTGTCCACCCCCAACTCCCCTCCCCTATCTGGCTCCCATACCTCTCTCTCCCTCTCTGGACTAAGCTTGGGTCATAGGAAGGAAAGGCTCTGAAAAGCTAAAATAAAATAAAGTACATTTTCATGCACTGACCCCCCGGTCTTTCCTGAGCTTTACTGAAAAGAGAGCACCAAGCTAACCCTAAAACCATGACCCCAGCTCTGCCTTGGGATCACCTACAAGAGTCCTTATGAAGACTGGCCAGGGCCTTCCTGAGACCTCCCGAGTCAGGCTGTTTTGGACAGGAGGCTGGGAGCTTGGCTCTGAACGCACATCTCTGCCTCTTCTGGCTGTTACAACAGAAGACTGTAGACTGGTGGCTTATAAAACGCAGTCCTGTCTTTCACAGGTCTAAAGGCTGGGAAATCCAAGATGGAGGCATTAAGTGATTTGGCTCTATGAGTCCCTGCCACCAACATGGTCCACCATAGACAGCCATCTTCTTGAGTTTTTAATTTTTTTTTTTTTTGTTTTTTTATGTGTGTGGTTGCCTTAGTGCTTTCCAATTGCTGTGAGAAAGCACCAGGACCAAGACAACCTGAGGAGTGAATAATTTATTCTGGCTTATGGTTCTAGAGGGCTGAGTCTGTCACGACAGGAATCAGGACAGCAGGAAACAGAGAAAGCAAACTGTCTTTTAATCCTCACAGCCCTTCCCCTGACCTAGTTCTCCTATAGGGCCGCATCTCTAAGCCTCCTCAGACAGCACTACCATCTGGTGACCAAGAGTTCCAATGAGTGAGTCTATAGAGGACATCTTGCCTTCCTGTCTGTCTGTGTAGTGTTTATGTGCCTTGTGTCTGTGGAGGCAAAAAGGGAACATTGCACTGCCTGGGCCTGGAGTCAGTGAGGGCTGTAAGCTGCCCATGTGGTGCTGGGAATCGAACCTGGGAGAGAACACTTGACTGCTGAACCATCTCTGTAATCCAAGAGCAACCTTGCTGTGCTCTCACATGGCAGAGCTGTGGAAGATCATAGCAGTGTGCTACATAAACCCTCATCGTGAGGGTCCGCTTTCATGATCCAGTCACCTCCCAACACCCACACCTTCTAATGCTGTCACACTGGAGTGAGGAGTTCAGCATATCGACCCGGGGGGAGGGCAACACAAACCACAGTGCATAGCAAGCTGTGCTCTTGCCCTCGTGCCCTCTCCTTTCCTCCCACAGAAAACTTGTGTCAGCAGAATATTCCATGTCCAGGCGTGGCCCCATTGGCTCCTTCCGGTCCTAAGCCTTAACTTGAGGAAGCAACTCTCATAACAGTCATACCCTGCTGAAATGGGGAATACGATGCTCCTCGGGTGACGTGCGTCAGCCATGGCCTTCAACTTTTGGAAAAGCCACCCAAGCCAAGCCAGACAGGGTCAGCATGCCTTAACTCCTGCACAAGCAGGTCCCTGGGAAAACTGGTCAGGTGGTCTGTGATCGGCTCCTGGGAGTAGCTGTGAAGCTGATCTGGGGACTCAGGAAACACCTGAGTCATTGAGACTGCAGGGGCTTTGAGCTGGATCAAAACTGAGGACCTCAAGGAGATTGTGCCCTGCTGATTCTGATGAGCCTGTCCAGGAGGTGAGTCCCAGAGGATCACAGACATGTAGGACATGGGGACGGACGCTCAGGGAGAGATCCTGATTTTATAGATGGAATGTCAAAAGTTACATGGGCAACCCTGACTGGCCCTCTTCTGTCCTCGCCTCAACTTTTTTTTTTTTTTGACACCATGTCACCAAACTGAGTAGCATAGGGAGTCCTGCCTCTGGAACGGCCATTCTTTAGGTGCCCTACTCCCTTTTCAGGAGCTCTTTGGATAAATGTAGCTAGGGCATGCACCTCTTCTCACTCCCCTTAAGATCCTGACACACTTCTCAAGGGTGGGATAAGAGGCCATTCTAGACATCATTAAGACACCTTCCCTAGGGAGCTAGGGGCTCCAGATCCCACTTTCCTTTCTTAAAACCAAAACCTCCATGCTACGTAGCTTTATGTCAACTTGACCCAGATGGCTACATCTGACGGGAAGGGGCGTGAATTGAGTAAACAACTCCATAAGATGTAGCAAGCCTTGGGCCAGTTTCTTAACTAGTGACTGGTGTGAGAGGGCCCCCCTCATTGTGGATGGGGCCATCCTGGGCTGGGAACATGGATTCTATAAGAAAGCAGGCTGAGCAAGCCATGATGAACAAGCCACTAGGCAGCACTCCTCCGTGGCATCTGCATCAGCTCCTGCCTCCGGATTCCTGCCCAGTTTAAGTTCCTCCCCAAGATGCTTTAGTCATGGTATTCCATCCATACCACGAATTGTCTTAGAGAGTCAATACTATCTCTAAGACAACCACTGAGAGAGATCACCTTAGAGATCCTCTGTCCCTGGTCACAGGGGTAGGCAGTCCCATGATGCATGCCTTCTGTCCTGACCTGCTCAGTTTTATCACATTTGCCCTGGCTAGCTGCTCCCTCGGGAGCTGTCAATCAAGTCAGGCTTTAGTTAGATGTAGATTCATGAGTTCTTCTGATTGGAGGAATAACCCCTCCCCTCCCCCCCAGGGGGGAAAAAAAAACACATTTCTAAATACCCAAAATGTTCCTTTGCACTGCAAATTAGTGGCGTAGAAACACAAATACTACAGTTGAAGTAGCATGGCCTCTCCTACCACCATCTCTCCTGAAGACATCTGTCTGTTTTGTTGTTGGTATCTGGGAGGCTCTTCTGAATTTGCATATCAGAGCTACTTCTGACATCAGAACGCCTCGATTTTTCACCTAACAACGCTTCACAGAGAATTTGCCCAGTCTGCACGGTTTTCCTTCTTCACAAAGGACACGGAGGATCCCAGAGACCCATCCTTCAGTTTGTTAACCTTGCCTCTGTGGATGCATACTTTTGTTGCTTCCACGGCTCCGTGTTACAGCCACTTTACATCTTCCCCTGTTTTAATGAACAGCAGGGAGATTTCTCAAGGTCTAGAGCTGGGACTGCTTCTGTATTAACTTGGTAGACGAATTTTTTGAGAAGCAGTCTCCCTGTGTAGCCCAGAAGGACTCGAATGTCCAAACTTGTCTCAGCTCCCTGCTGGCTGGGATTAGAGGCCACCACACCGCTCACTTTAAGGCATTCTCCAATCAGTTCAAGCTGCTTAGTCGGTGTTTGTGACCCGGAAGCTCATTTTGTGTGGGTGGGTGTTTTGGGCACACTTGCACGTGTGAAGAGGCCAGAGATCAATGCTGGCAGTCTCCCTTAACTTTGCTACACTTTATTTTGTGTTTGACAGAGTTTCTCACTGAACCTGCAGCTGGCTGATTCAGCTAGACTGGCTGGCCAGGAAGCCTTAAGGGCCTTCTGCTTGCCACTCCCCACTGGGCTGAGATTCCCCAGGGCGCTCACTACCGTGCCTTAATTTTTTTTTTTTTTTTTAATGTGGGCCCTAAGAATCAACACAGGTCGCCATGTTTGTACAGGAAGCACTGACCTTGACTGAGCCATGTCCTTTCCTCCTCCTCCTCCTCCTCCTCCTCCTCCTCCTCCTCCTCCTCCTCCTCCTCCCTCCCTCCTCTTCCCTCTTCCACCTCCTCCTTCTCAATTTTTAACGAGCATTAGATGGTTTGGATGCAAGTGTCTAGGGACCATACTTTGAGAGTACAGATCAGCAGTTGCACTAATTAGCTGTTGCTGCAGTAACATTACACTTAAAGAGAAGGTTCTAAACCTCAATAGCTTCCAACTGTAGGCACGATGACCCTTTCCATCACAGGGCTGCACAGATTTTTAGCTTGCCTTCCTAGGGCTTGGCTACAGGCTTCAGGTCAAATCCAGGTATGACTAGGGGCTCCTGTCCCGAGCCCGGGAAGAAGAAGGCAGCTTCTTAAGGAAGCCCTAAGTGTAGAGCTGTTACCAACCCAACCGTATCAAGCCAAGCCACACAGACTCTTCCAGGATTTCTGACTGTGTTATGACCTCTACCGTTGTATTGATAAATCACATGGCCAAGCACATACCAATGAGGCTCACACATAGACTCCATTCCTGGTGTGTGGGCTCTACAAGGTTATGTCTAAGAGGAGTGTGGAGTCGGAAACGAGTCTTTGAATACCATCTACAGCCATAGGTACAGGTGAAGCTTTGGATCCAGAAACATTTGGGCTTGCTGCCTTTCTTAAGTGCCACTGGGAAAATGGCCAAACACAAGAGTTCCAACTAGTGCTCCATTGGCACATCGACTGAATGTCACCAAAGTGGTTTCCATTCGTTTTTACTACCTGGTTCATGTATTAGTTACTCTTTTAATTGCTCTGACAAGATGCCGGACCAGACACACCTTAATGGAGGAAGGGTTTGTTGAGCCCATGATTTGAGGAGGGATGTGCCCATCGTGGAGGAGAAAGCACAGACCAGGAGCATTTGTTATCTGCTATAGGGAAGCAGAGAGCCCCAGATGGCCGTGCTCGGCTGGCTTTCTCCTTTTATGCAGCCTAGAAGCCTGGCCCACAGCGCAGTGCTCCCCACAGTCAGAGTGCATCTTCCCTCCTCGGCTAACTGTCCGGAAAAGCTCTCTCCTAGATGGACCCAGATGTATGTTTCCATGCTGATTCTGAACCCAGTCAAGTGGACAGTGACGAGGGACCGCATAGCTTAGATGAAACTGCAGCCAAGAGCCAGAGCGTTATGACAAGGACTTATTAATAGCCTATCTGACCGGCTGGATATGGATCAGCGGCCATCTCCCTTCGAAACCCTCATTTCCCCACGAATCAAGCCTTGAAGTCTTTTTCAATGGTGGCTCACACCTTCCTCCTCTGTTCATTGCAGTTAAGCTTCAGTTCCTTCTCAAGCCTTTTCTTCCCCCAAAAGCCAGAAAGAGGTTAATTATTGTAATTTCTTAAAAATATTCCATTTTAAAAAGTACAATCCAAAATAGATTTGTAGGATTTTCCAAAAAAAAAAAAAGTGCCTATTTCCATGTTATTCCTGAAGTTTTCATTAAACTCCAAGACATGTATACGGAGAGGAGCATTTTTTTTATTGACTAGGAGCAAAGAGTCCAGCAGAATTACTTACTGCATGACACTCGGCTTGGGAGATTTTTATGCTGAGAATTATTGACAATACTGAACACTTCAAAATTTTATGTCTCAGTAATTATCATTTCCCTCTAAATTTGGAGAATCTCACTTCTGGGGATTTGGGCAGAGGAGTGCAGAAATTCAAAATACGTTTATATTTTGATGAGGGTCTAGCTTGGGGTAGGGTGCTTGCCTCACAAGCACGCAGTTTTGGCCCCTAGTAATACACAAAAGTAATTATGTAAGTCAGAACGGTAATTATAATGTTTTCATAAAAGCTGACTTTTCAAGGGCTAAAAATATGGTCTAGCTTTAGAAACTTTTTTTTTAAATCAACACTTTTACAGATTCATTTTATTTTTTAATTATGTGAGTGTGCATGATATGTGCCTTGAGTGTAGATGTCTGCGGAGTCCAGAAGGTGCTGGGTCCCCTGGAGATGAACTTACAGGAGCTTGTAGACCATGCGGGTGCTGGGAACCAAACTCGGGTCCTCTGTAAGAGCTTAACTACCAGGCCGTCTCCCAGCCCCTCTAGAAGCTTTCATACTGACTGACTCCCAGCCATTTGTGACTGAAGAAGCTAACGAATAACTTAGCATGACTTTGGGGACTACCAATCGAAGTGCACAGCAGTGCTGACTAAAACTGTAAATGTAAGACGCTGTGAACCAAAGGTTTAGTTTGTGCCCAGATGTGTGTCCCTGTCTCAGAATGGTCAGGACAGTCAAAGTGTAGAAAACCCTTAAGATAGCATTTCCTCTCCGCAAGTACGTCGCTGGTGTCTCTCAGTATATTCTAATCTCCTGCCATATGGACCCCAGACAGTGAGGCTTAGCTTAACGGCTTCATTTTAATTTAATAATCTCCTCCCAAAAGGTCCTATAGTCCTATGTTAAAATGAAGTCCCATTTTGAGTACCGGGAGTTAGAGCTTCAGATATCAGTTTAGGAGATCACAGTTCCATCCGTAAAAATAGATCATGGCCAGTCACGGTGGCACACGACTTTACTCAACTGCTCAGAAGGATGATGTGGGAGGAGTTAGAGACCAGCCTGGGAGCACGGGGAGACCCTGTATCAGAGAAACAAAAGTAGGTTATGGTCGGCGCTTGAGAGCTGACTCAGCAGTTAGGATCACTGGCTGCTCTTCCGGAGGACCTGGGTTCAATTCCTAGCACCCACCTGGCGGTTCAAACCTGTCTGTGACTCCAGGTCCAGAGAATCTGACTTCACACAGACATACAGGCAGGCAAAACAGCAATGCACATAAGATAAAAAAATAGTGAATTTTTAAAAATAGATTATGGTCAAACTTAGAAACTATCAAAAGCATTATTGGAATGTAATTCCCGCGCCTCACACCTCTAAATTATAGACTGATGGGTTTTTAAATATTCACTGGCCCATGCAGCCATCGGCCTCATCGGAACATCCTAGGGAAGGCACACCCTCCACTCTTAGCCATCCACGTCCTCCCAGTGCCCTTTGGCGTCTTCTAAGTCACTCTCTGTCTCTACCTTTATCTCCTCCGGGCAGTTCATATAACAGGAATCAGTGCACGTGGCCATCTGCACCGTCATTGATAACATAACCTGTGCTGAGTCTGATATTTTTGTTGTTGCGGACTAATATTCCATTGTATTACCTTGTTATTTATCCATTCATCAGTTGATGGACATTTGGGTTGTTTCTTCTCTGACACTGTTGTGAACAGGGCTGCTCTGAGCGTCCACATAGGTATAGATTTTTAAATCTCTTAGTGTATAGAGCAGAAACACTGGGCCATTTGATAACCACGCTTAGCCAGCAGAAGGTAACTAGAATGTTGCTCACGTTATTCAAACAAAACAATCAAGATCTGATAAGGGATCTTCACAGATTAAAAAACTTAGGCCTGCCCTGGAAAGAAAGCTAAGCGCTGGGCAGACAGTTCAGAGCACTTGTTGCTCTCACAAAGACCTCAGTTTGGTTCCTGGTACCCATGATGGGTGGGCCGTAACCCCGGTAAGTATAGCTCCATGGGAACAACACCTTCTTCTGGCCATTTCACACATGCACACACACACACACACACACATATACACACACACCACACACACACACACACACACACACACATACACACATACCACACACACATATACACACACCATACACACATCACACACATACAGACACACCACACACATACATACACACCATACACACACACCACACACACACACACACATACATACATACACACACACACCACACACACACACACACACACCATCCCCACACACACCACACACACACACACACACACACACACACACACATGTAAACACACCATACACACACATCACACACACACACACACACACCATACACACACACACACACACACACACACACACACACACCATACACACACACACATACACACACACCACCACACACACACATACACACCACACCACACTCACAACACATATACACACACATAAACACACACCACCCACACACACACCATACACACACACCACATACACGCACATCACACACACACATACACACACCACACACACACATACACACACATACACACACACATACACACACCACACACATACAGTCACACACAGAGATTTATATGCTTAAGAATGGAATACAATATAGCATTAAGTAAGCTGTCTTCAATTTAAAAAAAGGGGGGGAATGAGAGAGAGTACTCTCTAGGAGACTTTATAGATGATAAAATGCACAGTGTTTCAGCTGGGCGTGGTGGCTCACACCTTTGATCCCAGTGAGTTGGAGGCAGAAGCAAGTGGATCTCTATGCACATAAAGAAACCCTGACTCAAAAGGAAGGAAAGAAGGAAGAAAAAAAACAACAAAAAATGCAATGTTAAATAAACTTCTCTGAACCTCAGCTTTCTTTATAGAGAATACTGCTCTCGTGGGGTATTAATTTGACCATGAGGTAATGCCTACAAAAAATTGTACGTCACATTTCTTCCTCAATTTCCCATCTGGAAAATGGGTGTGTAAGAGTCTCCTATCAGAAGGTGCTTGTGAGCTGACTGAGCACAGAGCTCGTGTGACGTAGTAAACTGAGTATCACGTCTGTCAGTTTACCAAAGCTGGAGCCAGGAAGATTGGGTGTGACCTGTGTTCCCTGCAACAGAGCTGAAGTGAGAAGCTGGGTGTGCTGACTCTCCGCTCGTCCATCTTCCCACTGCTCCACACCGCCTGGGTGATGGGACGGGAGCCAGGCCCTCTGTGTCAGTCAGTAGGTTCTGGGTCAGGGAACAGCATGGGACAGGAAAGGAATATCCCACTAAGTCACCTGTTACCTTTTTAGCCAGGTCTACTTCCAAACAGTGGCATATGGTAAAGTCTATCACCTGACCTCACAGTGAGGCCTGTTACCAATATCATGGTAAGGCTTATCACCCCATGTCACAGCTCCCAAAACTTACTCAGACTACACAGCTAAAAAATGGAGAAGCCAGAAGTCAAGCACAAACCAATGGTAACCCGCCACTATCCTGTCCCCTATGCTGGTTCCTCTCCAGACACTCAGCTTTTGTGCAAATCTTCCTGGGTCATAAACTGCTCTTGGATGCACTCTGTCACCTCTGCTGGCAGTTCCTCCTCCCCCGTATAGGACTGAGGAACAGCAGCCTTGAGTTCCAGATGAGAGTTCACTTTCTCTGTGCCTCGCTGGGTCCAGGCCTGCAAGCCTGTCTCTTCCTCACTGACTCCTAGCCTCCCTGACCCCCAGTGCTAGCTCTGGGGTGTCCTCACCTTCAAGCTCCCTAGTCCAGGGTCTGCTTTCCTGGAGAGGACACTTCATAATGCTTTGGATGGATTTGCAGGTGTCACCAGCAAGTCTAGGGGTTGGGTCTTTATGAGAAGCCCCCGGCCCTACAGACTCCATGGTCCCTTCCATTCACAGATACCACAAGGACAAAGCTGAAAATACAGATCACGAGGCGACCCTGCAGGAACAGGGTTGTATTGCTGTCAGTATTAAAGCCCCCAAGGATGCAAACTTCTTTTAGAAGTCCTTTGCTCGAGCAAAGTTCTTGGTCCCCAAACAAAATCATAAAGTAGAACTCTATAGAAGGTGAGAGAATAAAAGAATATTCTCTTCCTTTCTCCTCCCCAACCCCTAACCCTGGGTTCACCAAAACCTCTAGAAAGAAGATGTCTGCGTGGGTCTAGAGGGAGCCGAGCTGCCTCCAATATAGCAACTTAAATGCGTAATAGGAAAAGCAGTCCTGGAGTCTGGCTTCAGACACCAGGTACCAGGTGCCCCCTCCCTCTGCAGACACTATTTCGTTCCCTGCTATGGAGGCCTCCACCTGATCACTGGGGTGAGGGGCGTAAACGCATGCCAGCCTGGCTGCCTGTCAGCACAGGAAATTCTGCTCTTTCCATTCCCAAATTTATGTGTATCCTCCATAAACTTTATGCTTCACTGTGCTGCTGTTAAACGTGATTTACTCATAGGGTGTCGGCTCACAGGATACAGAGCTTAGGAGATCTCTGTCGACCCCATCCCACTGTAACACACAAGGTGCCCCCAAAGAGACTGGGAATCTCTCCAGAGGCTGACCTCTCAAAGGTTGATCAGGTCATGGGCTCCCAAGCTGAGAGGTCTTATTAGAGGGGTCCCCTGATCTGTACAAAGCCTGAGAGCCAAAAACAAAACAAAACAAAACAAAACAAAAACCAAAAACAAAAAATAAAAACAAAACAAAAAAACCCCCTTGAAATCCAAGGACACTATGGAGGTTCCCTTGCTTGTTTTTGCAGATTGGAAGGAAGCCCAGGTGCAATGCGTTTCCACATTCAAAGAGAGTCCATACTAGGAGGCTTGTCTGAAGGACAATGTTTGTGTGTATTTGATACATATTTAATGTCAATGTATGTATTTTTAAATGGAGAAAATACTGAGTGCTCTCTAAACACTTGTAGAAGGAGACACTGAATGCGAAGATAGAGAGAAGGGTGCCTGCTGATCCTGAGGCACCTCCCCATGGGGCAGCTGAGCCTGATCAGGGCGGCTCCAACCAATAGGACTCACTTGTGCATGCTGTTCCCCCCACCACCACCCCCACACACAACTTTCAGACTTTTTGTGGCAGTAATCAAATCCCAAAGAGGAGGGGAAAGACAAGATGTTGCACCCCATGGAGGCTTTGTTCCTTGGATGTATTAATTAGGCTTTTGTACTGTATTAAAAGTACCTGACAGCGCCAGTGAGGTGGCTTGAGCCCGACCGCTATGCTAGTTTAGTTTTATGTCAACTTTACACTAGCTTGAATCATCTGAGAGGAGAGATTCTCAACTGAGAAAATGCTTCCGTAAGATCAGGCTGTAGGCAAGCTCGTAGGATATTTTCTTAATTAGTGATTGAGGTGGGAGGGCTCAGTAGATTGTGGGTATGGATACCTTGGGCTGTTTGGTCCTGGATTCTATAAGACAATAGGCTGGACAAGCTACGTAAGTAGCACTCCTCATGGTCTCTGCATCAGCTCCTGCCTTCAGGTTCTTGCCTAGATTGAGTTCCTGCATTGGCTTCCCTCAGTGGACTGTGATTCAGGATGTGGAAGCCCTTTCCTCCCTGAGTTGCTTTTGGTCACAATGTTTCATTGCAGCTGTAGTAATTGTAGTAATTATAACTAACAGGCAGTAGAGCTTGCTGCAGAAGCTTGGATTTGATCCTGGGAACTGGCACCCATGAATATCGCGCCCCCCCCTCCCGTTCCCGACAGACAATAATAACAAAGAAACAAAATACAAAATGCCCAATAAAAACAACTCCAAAGACTTGTGGTTTCAGGTTTAGCTAGATAGACTCGGAGTTGGGTTAATCCAGTTTACCCTCATGATCTTGTCACCTCTCCATAGTGTCACCAACAGGGGACCAGGGCTTCAGCATGAGTTTATAGAGGGACACTTCATATCCAAAACATAACAGTAAAGTGGTCAAGGGGCCATGTTTTGTCCTCTTCACTGCGACCTGTGAAATCCCACTCTGAGACACACAACCAAAGAGAATGTATGACTTAAGTTCTTCATGCACCAGGAATTATGGGTCCTGCTTCTCTGTTAAGTCTAAACTGACATTATCCTCGAATTCTTCATTTTCCTAGTACAGCAATAGCTTCAGTCACAAAAATCTCAGGGTTCTTAGTTCTTAGTTCTTACTACAATTTAACCATGTGGCACATGAGTCAAGAAGCCTCTAGGAGTGTCTCTACTGTGGGCTATGACTCAGGCTTCCAGCATGCAAAACCACTGTCCCCTAATGCTCTTTGGGAGTCACTACCTTTCTCTGAATGTCAGCAACTGTCTGAGAGATGCCCTGGGGGCTATGTTCCAGAACCTGCAACTTGTTACATACTCCAGAGCAAAGTAGCCGGAGAATGCTGTCTCTTCCCATGTTTAAAAGCAGAAATAAAGTTTGTGGGATCTAGTTGGCCCCAATGGCATCTAGGCCTAGAGATTAACTGGAGCTGAGAGGTTAAGACTTGTCCTGACTCAATCTTGGTAATCCGACCCAATCCTAATTTACCTTTCTGCCTTCTTCGCTGATGCATGGGCCATTAGATAGTCTCTGCTAAGGAGGTTCCAGGAAGTTGGTGAAGTGCTTGCTTGGTAAGCATGAAGACCTGTGGTCAATCTCCAGAAATCATGTGAGAACTCCATTTTTCCCTTTAAATCCCTAACTGGAGGTAGAGACAAGAGGATCCTTGGGGTGGGCTGGCCAGCCAGTCTAAGAGACACTGTCTAACTGACAGTGGTGGGCGGTGTTTTTGTAGAGGATGACACCTCCACAGGCAGGCATGTACACACACGCACATGCATACACACATGCACACACACTTCTGGCTAAGCCCGCCTTTAGCCCATTTTGGAACTTTACTACTAGAAATTGTGTTGAACACATTCATTTTTGTCTTTAATAGTTTGGGTGTGTAGTTTTGTATGTGCATGTATGCACAGGCCAGAGGAAGATGTCTGACATCTTGCCACCGTCTGCTTTATTTCCTGACTGGATCTGAAGCTTGCCATTCTGGCAAGGCTATCTAGCCAGAGAGCTCCAGAAACCTGCATGTCACTGCCCCATAATGCTGGGGTTATAGGCACACTGATCATAGCAGGCGGGTTTTTTTTTTGTTGTTGTTTTGTTTTGTTTTTCGAACTTGGGCCCTCACACTTGCACAGCATCCTTATCCACCATTACCTGGGCCTCCGTCTTTTAAAATATGTGCTAATTGTCAACTCATTGCCTCTCGGCTCCACACATCCTTCATTGAAAACTCTTCAAAACTGGAGCTGTGTCCTTTGAATGTTTTTCCTTTGCAGAGAGTACAACGTTAAGCTTTTCAGTGGAAGGCACTGGAGAGACAGTGAGGAGGTGGGATCTGCTACCCTGGCGCCCTTATACTGGCCACATCCACAGCTTCTCCAGCTTCCATAGCACCAGCTGCTTCAAGTCTCAGGTCCCAGGATGCACAGTGACCAGTGGTGCTTGAGACCAGCAGTTTCATGGCGCTCCCTTACCTCAAGTGCCTGAGGAGACCTAGCTCACCAGAGTTTTTCTGTTAGCCCATAGAACAGAGTTCTGGTATGTGTCTCCATTGTAGCGTCCCAAGAGTTGTTCTGCCATCTTGTGCCAAGGCCATGCCCCTTTCAACAAGGTCTGAGCTTGGTCCTCACTCATTCTTCTCATCCTTCAGGGTCTCTCCTTCCGTCTGCCATTCTTTTATCCTTTAGGTTTCTCTTTACTTCTTATTAGCCATTTCTTTGCTGACTTAATCCCGTATTGTGGTGGATAATTTTTTGTATTGCATGTTGCCTATTCAAAGTACAGTGTAGTTAGTCCTTCTTGATTGAATCCAGACAGACATAGAATTTGAATGTCCTTGGGGTAGAACTCACAGGGAATCAACGACACTCTAGTATAAAGTAGTTTATTTTGTTTTCCTGGCACTGGAGAACAGTAAATACCTTGTGGGCGAGCCGGGAAACCTAGAGAAGAAAAATCCAGCAAGCGGGTGGGGATTCCACTAATGAACTTTGCCTATTTCCCATCTGGCCATGGGCTGACTAGAACGATGCAGTGTTGATCCGTATTTCACAGGAAATGTCTCTGGCTCCCCAGGGTCAGTATAATGGCACCAGTAAGAGAATGAAGAAATAGTTGGGGAAACAGCAGCCAGTGCACTTTGATAAGCTCAGCACAATCACCTTGGCTACACTTCTTAGTCACGCATCAAAGATGCAGCCACGTAAGACACAGAATTCCACAGAGCAAGGTCAGGCTTGGCTTCTCTGTTAGGCAGGAGCCCCTCCAGACAGGGCACCATCCACTTCCGACCACAAGGAAGGCTCAGGTCCATGAGCCTTCAGACAACGAAATGTCCCATTAAGGGAAGACCAGTGCTCTTTTTCCCTGGGGCTTTCAAACAGGAACTTGGTTTCTCTCTTTGGAAGGCCTCTGTACTCCTGACACAGGGCTGGAGTAGGAACAGGATGACAGGTGTTCCTTAAACTCGTTCTAGCAATGCACCTACATGGTTAAGAACAGTTCGTACAGAAGGACTGACCTGGTGTGGTGGTTTGAATAGGAATGGCCCCCGTACGTTCACGTGCTTGGCCCATGGCGAGTGGCACAATTAGGAGGTGTGTGTGGCCTTGTTGGAAGAAGTGTGTCACTGTTGGGGCGGACTTCGAGGTCTCCTATGCTCAAGCTACACCCAGTGTGAAACACAGTCTCCTTCTGCTGCCTGTGGATCAAGATGTAGACCTCTCAGTTCTTTCTCCAGCACCATATCTGCCTGCACACCGCCACTTTCCACCATGACAATAATGGACTGAACCTCCTACGTGTAAGACAGCCCCAGTTAAATGTTTTCCTTTATGAGAGTCGTTGTGGTCATGGGGTCTCTTCCCAGCACCAGAAACCCTAAGACACGTGGCAAGTTGTAAATCTCTCACACCACTAATTCCTGAATCCCAGTTCTCCTACACAAATAACATCCTCACTGGACAGGTCCTGCTGGCGAAGCACAAGGCTGACACAAAGGTCTGTTTACCCTCCTGAGCGGTGCCATCCACTCACTGTGCTCTGCCTGCCGCTTCCCAGGGCCTCCAGTGGCATGTCCCCACCCCCACCCTTCCTCGTACAAGATGGAGAATCTGTCCGCACATACAAGAAAGAAAACAGACCAAATTGATCTCTATCCATTCCACCGGAGTTAATCCACCTACACTTCGCTCCTTCCCAATTTCCATTTCTCCCTGGTGCTGTGACACCACATGAGGCCCTGCCCACCAGGCCGGGGTGAGCCGAAGCTGTTTCAATCAGTCCCGGGCTCCATACCTGAGCTCGGTCTCAGTCGCCATTAGTCTGTCATCTCTGCGACTAAGAATTGTTTGAAAGAGAGCAGAGTGGAAAACACTCATAGACTCCATCATTATCTAGGCTGGCGTTCACCACAGAGAAAAAGCTGGGATCTCTACGGTTAAAAGTGGCGGGGTGGGCCTCGAAGCTCCTTAGCGCACAATGCATTTTAGCAATCAGAGCCAGACTCCAAACGCATAATAACAAAGAGAGGCGAGTGGAAAAGGCTTATAATCGTCGTATTTTAAATCCCCTCTTCCCTGCCAATCTTACATCCGTTCCCAGAGATGCGAAGGCTGCCCACTCTGCCAGCCCACTCTGCCAGCTGCCAGCTGTTACTCCCCTGGAAAAAGGGTCAGAAGGCTGCTGGGGGCTAATAGCCAGCCAGAAGCTGCGTGTGAGAAGTGTCCCTCGTGGTTTTGAGCTGTTGGCTGACTGTCAGCCAGGACCTACAAGTTCTGGTTTGATAAAAAGCCAGCTATAAATTTCAAGCTCTCTCTCTCTCTCTCTCTCTCTCTCTCTCTCTCTCTCTCTCTCTCCATTTGTGCTCTGAAATTTTCATGCACTCCACACGGCACTCGATGAGCACACAGGCCTTTGTTCTGCCTTGTTAGGACCAATACTTACAGACCTCTCTAGACAATCACTTGGCTGGGTGGGGAGTAGGTTTATGCCAAGTGCAGTGAACTGGGGGGGAGGGGAGGCTGGGAGCTGGAGAAGCCACAAGACGCCCCTTGGCACCTGTGCGGTGCCCCTGAAGAGGATACAGGCCACAGAGTGTTTCCTGCTCGTTCTGAGACACAGGCCTCAGATTCTGGGGGTTTCTGTGATCGCCAGGGTGTGGGAGTGGCCTGTACTGGCAGGTTAGTCAGGATTTATTGACTGGGCCCCCTGAAATGAATTGAGTCACCAGCCACAGGGACCAGGAGCAAAACACAAACCTTCCCCTGCCGCCAGCTGTTTCTGCAGGCCAGCAAGTGAGAATCCCCTGCTCTGAGTTCTGTGGATTTCAGGGGGTCAGACCAGGGGAGGTGACTTCGAGGATGCTACACAATGGCGCGTGTGCTCTAAATTCAGATGCTTCGGGGGGGGGTGTCTACTGTGTGCAATGCATCAACAGTGAAAAATAAACACGCAGCAGAAGCTGGCTTTGAGTTAAGGCGAGCACACAATAAATTTCAGCTGCCGCAATTAATCGTTTGCTGCTTGCCGTGAATAATAATCCCAGAGAGAGCCCGGGCTCCCACTCCATCAAAGACAGGTGAAAGCAGGACACAGGGAGGCATTTGGGGTCTTTCGGGGGGGCTTACCTGGGGGCAAGTGTTCCTACTGTAGCCCGAGGAGAGGCAGACTGGAAAACAGCCCCTTCTGCTGCCCAGCAGGCACAGCTGTGCCAAGCGCTGCCTTTGTGCTGGCCCTCCCCAACCCTCCGCCTTCACCTGCCTCCATCTAGGGGGTCCCCAGGGATGGGTGTGGGGAGGTGCCTTGCCTGCAGGGGTAGAGGACAAAAGAACTCAAACTTCTCACGAGGTGTTGTTAGGTTGTGGTAAAAGCTATACGTAACTCAGTCCTTATGGGATTCTCTGACGGCCTCCACGTGCATAGTCCAGTGGCTTTGCACAGATTCATACTGTGTGGGGCAGCCATTGCTGTTATCCACTACTAAAGTAAACCAGTCTATTCACAGGGAGCCCTTTCTTTTCTCCTCAGCTCCTGGCAGCCACCACTTCACCTTCCTGTATCTGGGAAACTAATAGTTCCTATCATTACTTGTGTGTGTGTGTGTGTGTGTGTGTGTGTGTGTGTGTGTGTGTGTCTGCACATGTGCATGTGAGTGTGCATGCGTGTGCATGTGTGCAAGTGTGTGTGTGTGCGTGTGTGAGGGTGCATGTGTGTGTGCACCTGTGTGTGTGTCTGCACATGTGTGTGTGTCTGCACATGTGCATGTGTGTGTACATTCGTGTGTGTATGTGTGTGTGCACGTGTAAGGGTGCATGTGCGTGTGTGTGTCTGCACATATGCGTGTATGTGCATGCGTGTGTGTATGTGTGCACATGTGCGTGTGCATGTGTGTGCGCATGTGTGCGCTTGTGAGAGTGCATGTGCGTGTGCGTGCGTGTGTGTGTGTGTGCGTGTGCGTGTGCGTGTGTAGAATAGACACATATATCACACTGGACACATATAGGACAGGGGACTTTCAGGAGTCTCTCCTTCCATGCTGAGATCAGCTTGTACAGTAAGCACTTTTACCCACCGAGCCACCTCTTCCACTCCACATCTAAAGGCTCTTCTGAGCTGTCACAGGAGTCAGAGCGCAACCCCTCCTAAAGGCCCAGCCCGCTGTATGCGTGTGCCTTATTTTGTTTGCCCATCCACAGGTAGACATTTCAGTGTTCCGTACTCTGGGCTCCTGAGACCGATGCTGCTTTGAACATAGGTGCACACACACGAAACCATTCGGGTACCTGCGTTCGACCCTTTGGGCTGAACCCAGAAGTGGAGTTACCAAAGTGTTTCCTGATGTCTATTTATTTATTTTGCTAGTTGCTACCAGTAAATAAAGCACAGGGATAGTATTGATCTCCGTGCTAGGTGGGTGCCTGTGGAATGGCTGTGTCTTTCCAGGACTTGGCCGTGAGAGAGCAAACCATGAGAAACGGTTGGGAGAGCATTACCATCAAAGGAAGAGATTGGCTGACAATGGCTGATAAAACCGCAAGAGCCTTGTCTTCTTTGGTGCTGAGATGTGGGCCTGAGACCCTAAAGGGAAGATAAGGGGGCTCTGGAGAGAGGGCAACCCCAGTGGAGAAAGCTGACAGGTGAGATGCTTGCCTGGCTCCCACACCATGCAGTCCTTCTTAAACCACTTCCTGAACTCCCCACCGCCACTCCTTAAAGCCTCCAGCTATAATCTGTTATGTACAGCAGAATTGCGATGGTGACCTTTGGGCAAATGGGAAGAATGACAGGAAGAATGAGCTGCTGTTGGGGTTCTCTCGTAGGGGGATGGACTGCCATCCGTATTTTGTGGGAGCAGGAATTCACCGTGTGAGGCTCTGCAAAGATTCTACAGAGAGTGAGGTGGGGGCCCGCAGCGTCTTAGAGTGACCCCGGAGATGAGGAAGGAGCGTCTTAGGTGACCTGAGAACGTCAGGCCCTTTGCTCAGTGAGGCATGGGCCGCTGAGTGCTGCACCTGACTTGCGGTGAGGAAAATGTCAAGTCATGCGCTGGGTAAAAAGTCCCTCAGCTTACTGAACACCCAATGGGCCTTAGTCAGGGCTCGCCCATTGTGAGAAAAGTTTGCAGACAGAGCTGTGTGGGTTTCAGGGAACTGGGGGGTCACCAGGGAGGCTGAGATTAGATCTCACCTCCCAGTCACTGAGTACTATATGGGTCAAACAGGGCTGGCTCTCCTAGGGCAGGGCCGTCTCTGATGCAAGGCTGGAACTGGCGCTGGGATGCGTGGGCTTACTGAGGATAGAATCACCACGCAATCTCAGGAAACACCTTGGATCTGCAACCTCTCAATCGGCGGCGTGCCTGTCCTGGCCAATGCGCATGCGCTTCAGAGCTCAAGACTTAAAGCGACAGAAGCATCCTAGGTAGGAATGGTGCTCTAGTCTAGTTATATGCGTTCACAACCCTGGCCGCTGTTGTTAGCATTAAGGTGAGTCCTGTGTGTTCAGGGTCTCATCCTGGGACCTCAGGTGCTGGCTTAGTGGGTCCTCTTCTTCCTGTTCTCATCCCACATGGGCGCCCAGGGCAGGCGCCTCACAGGGCAGGACCTTTTCCACACGGTCTCAGTCTTTACTAATCCAACAAGAAAGGACAGCGAACACGAAAAGTAAGTTATTACATGTGTGTACCTGGGTTCTGGAGGTGTGCGGTGACGGGGTGGGCAGACAGGGGGGAATGGTATGTTTAGGAAAATGTGGCAATTCTTGCTGTCAGCTTGACATCTGGGGAGAAGAAACTTGAGTTAAGAAATCGCCTTCATTACATTAGGTGGTCCTGGGTTGAGTAAGGAAGCAGGGTGAGCAGAAGTAGAAACAAACCACTGAGCTGTGCTCCTCCGTGGCCTCTGTTTCAGCTCCTGCCTCCAGGTTCCTGCCTGAGCGCCTACTCTGACTGCCCAGGACGATGGGCTGTGATGTGAAAGTGTAAGGCAAAGAAGCCCTCCCTTCCACATCATGCTTTCGGGCAACAGAAACCAACGTAGAAGCCCTGCTTGGTTGTGAAAGTAAATTTCCTTCACCCCAACATAGCCTAGCACAGAAGGAACACTGCAGTCCTGTTCTGTGTGATGGAAAACAAAAACAAACAAAACCTAGCTTAGGTCAGGGTTTAAAGATAAAGATTACTCCAGTCAGAAATCCCTGATAACTGACAAAGTAGAGGGTCCTCAGACCCCTGTGGTACCAACATTTTATTCAAACTATGTCATTAGGGTATCAGCCTGAGTAGCAGTTGAGAGTGTGTTAGCAATCCAGAGTCCCAGGTGGGGTGTAGCTCAGGTGCTAGAGTGCTTACGTGATGGGAGCAAGGTCTGGGTTCAGTCCTTAGAAACACACACACACACACAACCACACAATCACACACACACTCATACACTCACACACTCTCTCACATACATTCATACACACTCATACACACACACACAGACAGTCTCTCTCTCTCACACACACACACACACACACACTCATATCACATACACACACACACTCATACACACACTCATTCACATACATTCATACATACTCATACACACATTCACACACACCCACACAGACACTGTCTCTCACACACACACACACTCATACACATACACACATACATTCACACACTTATACACACCACACATATCTCACACACACTTACATATACACACACACACACATACTCATATACTCACACACTCACATACATCCATACACACTCATACACACACTCACACAGACACTGTCTCTCACACACACACACTCACACACTCATATACTCACACACACATACACACACACTCATACACTCACACACTCAAATACACTCACACACTAACACACATTCATACACTTACACACACACTCACACACTCAAATACTCACACTCATACACTCACGCATTCACTCATAGAGAGAGAGGGAGCAAGGAAGAGAGAGAGAGAGAGAGCAAGAGAGAGAATTCACAGTCTCACATCAACCCCAACCCCATCCAGACTTATGGAACTATAATCTGTCATCAAGCATTTATACATTATACATACATACATACATACATACATACATACATACATACATACACTACAAGAAGAAAACACTTTGTCAGTGCTGGGGGCTGAATCCAAAATTACATGCAGGCTTCTTGGGGCCATGTCCTTAGCACTGAATTTTGATGAGATGCTTCAGAGCATTGGTGTGTAACTTTGCCTGTGCACTGGAATCATATAGGAAGATTTTAAAAAGACCATTTTGGTGCCAATATGATGGCCTCGCAGGTAAAAGAGTTTGCCATAGAAGCCTGACAATTGAATGGAATCCCCAAACACACAGTGGAAGGAGAGTTAGCCTTCCTCTCTCCACCCTACCCCCTCCCCACAAAGCTGTTCTCTGACTTTCACATCCATGCCCTGGTGTGAAGGCACCACACTCCGACACTCATCGCACACACAAATAATAGCAACAACAACAACAACAACAACAACAATAATAATAAAAGGATAACAGAAGAGCGAATGCCCATTCTGAATGGATTCGTATAGGAGACAGCCATGCACCAAGGATGCTAAGCACACGGGATTGTCCTTCAAGGGAAGGAATGCAGAAGGCTGGAGTGGATATGGCTTCCAGCCTGGTGGCCTTTGGGCAGTCTGTGGGACCAGAGACTCCATCACCGGACCTTCCTCTGGACCCTTCTCGTAAGCCTTTCTCAGTCAGTTAATAGAACTTATCTCTATGGAAGGCGCCATGTGTAGTTTACAAAGAGTTTCCATGTACTCATGTCTGATCCGTTTACTTTGTTCCTCAAGAAGGTCTCGGTATGCCATGTTGTGAATGCAGCACTGAATCAATCAATCAATCATCAATCATTACAAGAACAGTTTTCACCATAGTGTGCTGTAGTTAAATACACCTAAAACGAACCAACCAGAGTCAGGCTTCCAAAATTTGAGCCAACACCAGCTCAACCAAATTGTGTTACACCAAAATGCCTTCTTGCCTCTCTGGGCTTGTCACTCTGCTGCCTGTGAAGGTTGCAGAGACACCCGGACCCCACATTCTGGCTGATCTGCCTTTCTCCGGCCATGGGGTGAGACACCGGTAGACAGCAGGGCTGGCCTTGTACACTGGCTCCTCAGAGGGAAAATGTCTAATTTTCTGCGTTTGCCAGCTTTCCACAGTGTAAGCATTTCTACCGTGGCTCATTTCAGATGACCAGTGAGAGAGGTTTAAAGATGTGCATGGTTCAAACAGTGTGGTGGCGCTCACCTGTAATCCCTACACTCGGGAGGTCACAGCAGGAGAACCCGGAAGTCAAGGTTGTTCTCTGCGACAGAGTGAGATTTGTTTGGCGGTGGCAAAACAAAACCCCTTCAGGTGTGGTGCCAAGTGCCTTTAAGTCCAGCACTAGGGAGGCAGAGACAGGAGGATCTCTGTGAGTTTCAGACCAGCGTGGTCTACATAGCAAGATCTGTGCCAGCCAAAGCTGTATAACAAGAACCTATCTAAATAACAAATGTCTAGCCTTTGACCAATCAAAAAGAAGCAAAATGTGTGCAGAATGGGCTTTCAAGATCTTGTAACCAGCCAAAAGCACAGCCAGGGGCCTCTGAGAACTCTCTACAGTGGGCTTCCCCTTCTCCTTCCCCTGGTAAGACCGTGGGGATTCCTTGATTCTGCGCAAGGCTCTTCCAAGAGCAGGCAGGATGGAGTTTAAACGCTGGCCAAGGCTGGGAGGGTAGCACTATGAGGCTCAGATCTTTCTCCATCACTATGGAAGCAGAGGCAGGTGGGTCTCTGTGAGTTTGGGACAGCCTACAAGAGGGAGTGACAAGCCATCAAGGACTAAACGGTGAGGCACTGTCTCAAAAAAAAACGAGAAAGTAAAATGAGCCAGTGTATTCACACAGGAAGATTCGAATGTGCAGGGTGAAGCTGAGTTATGAAGTGAGGGAGGAAGAAGGCAAGACACAGAGCCTCCATTCGAACCCTCTGCAGATACAGGATTGAGCCTGCATCATACCCGAGTTTGAATTTCCAGCTCTTTCCTGGGTCCTGTTGTGGATGGTAACTCTCTGTTAGCATCAAATACCCCGTCCTTAGTAACAGCATTTCCTTAGCCCTCACTGGCCTTGGCTTGTGACGACTGAAGGACTGAGGGAAGAGAGACTATACCCTGGAATGGGGTGAAGGAGGAGAGAGACCATGAGGTCATCTTGTTGGGAAACCCCCCATCAGACAAGGAAATCAGAGCTCGGGCACAGAGGATGCAGGTTCTGGTACTATGGGTGACCCAGTTGCTTTCCTTCTTGTTTCATCGTTCCTAGGCTGCTGCTGTCAAGCACGTGGTGTCTAACAGTTCCCACCAGCATTCCATTTATGTTCTAGCCTATGAGGGAGGAAGGAAAAGAGGTCAGTGTGGTTCCAGAGCCCACACACTATGTCTCAGAGCTTCTTGATCAGAACACGGGACCGTGCCTAGCCACAAGGAAGGCTGTCTTCCTTCCCTCTGGGTAGCCATTTACCTGACTATTAGATTCCTGTGGTGGGAGGAAGGAGTAGGTACTGGGCTTCATCCGCTAGCCTCCTGGAGAAGAGCCAGACATCCTACATCCCAGGAGGACTCAGGTGAGTGTAGGGGTTGGTTGGCACATCGTCAAGAAACAGCAGGCCTGTGAAGACATCAGGAAAGCCTGGTGTGGACCTTAGATTAGGACTTGTTCTCACTAAACAAGTAAGAGTACTACAGAGGCTTGTCTTGTGTCCTGGAAGGACCAAACTACTACTGGACTGAACAAAAAGAGCTTGAGTTACTCGTGTGTGTGTGTGTGTGTGTGTGTGTGTGTGTGTGTGTGTGTGTGTGTACAAGCATGCACATACTTGTGTGCAGGTGTGTATTGTGCATATGGTACCTATTATAGAGGTCCAAGAACAACTTCAAGTGTCATTCCTTGGGTGCTGTCTACCACCCTTTTGAGTCTGAGTCTTACTAATCTGAAAATTGCCAAGTTAGTCAGGCTGACAGGCCAGAATGCCTTGGAGAACTGCTGTCTCCATCTCCCTGGTATTGGAAACCATTGCAACCATGAACCCCCATGCCTGGCTCATTTTGGGGATGTCCTGGAGATCAAAGTAAGATCCGCATGCCCACAAGGCAGCCACAGAGTTATCCCCTGAGCTCCTGGGTTAATTCTCACACAGAGCATGGGTCCTTTCCTCACAGTCCAGTGTTGTGGAGGGGGTGTAGGAGCTTTGGTGGGGGGGGACTTTGGGGAGGGTATGGATAAAGTGCAAGTTCTCTCTGTGTGTCTCTGTCCCTCTCTGCCTTAGAGTCATCTTCTTGGCCTTCTGTTTGTAAGCTGCGATTCTAAGAATGCCTCTTTTATAAATCACATTACTAGCTGTGTTTACTCCTTCTTCTCCATGCAGTCTGCCAAAAGTAGGCAGAGCCTAGAGGAGGAAAATCTCTTCAACTGATGGAATACACAATTTTTCTTCTTCTAGGAAGGCATTGGTCTCCAGGCGCCCCTTACAGATGAGGATGGCTCTGCCAAAGCTCAGGTTTGCCTGTTCTGAGCTCTGCAATCAGTTTGTCCCCAGAGGGACCACCAGGCAAGGCAGGACAGAGCCCAGGAGAGGCCAAAGGCCCTCGGGAGGCTCAGCTCCTGTTATAAGGAAACTGGGGTTTCCTTCTGTGGGTTCCTGGTCTCATTGACAAAATTATTTCAGACAGACTCAGAGGGAAGCTCGTGGACTATTTTATGGGAGCTCGAGAGTAAACCACAAGGTCAGCAAGCTACAAACCTTAACCTCAAAGAGGCAGATGGGGCGGAGGAGAGAAAACGACAAGCCTTCGGAGGTCGGGTTCAAGGGAGTCGGCAGGTTCAGGGAGGAAGGATGCCACGCAGCTGTGGCTTGGAGGGGGTTAAAGAAAGAATGCCCAGAGGATGGAAGCAAGCAGGATGGGGTTTGGGCCAGCAGCCAAAGAGGGGACGAGGGGGAAAGGAGAAGTTACATTTTTGGAGTTAGAACCGGGGAAAGCGGGCTGCCTTAGCAGGAAAGATCTGCAAACAGCTGGATTGAGGGAGGGACTTCTGGGGGGAGGTATACACATGTTACATCTTTAAGAGAGTAATTATTTCCCCCATCTCTGTAGCATCTTGAGGTGAATCAGTTTTCCTGAGGGGGTCGTCTCCTGGCTAGGTGATTGACAGGTCCAACTGGATTCGTTCTCAAACGAGAAGACAATAGTGATGTATTGTACAGTTTAGATTGTCAGTTTCCCACCCCAAGCCAGAGATAGAACTCAGATTCAATTCTTTGCTCTAGAATGAAGTAACTCCCCTTCATGGGCCTCAACAAAGCTACCTAACACTTCTTCAATTGACTTCTCCTCTGTTGTAGCCTCATCCACATAGGAGTCTCTGATTGGTATTAAATTCCCTGACATTCAAGAAATCCTTAGTCAGTGATTAGCATAAAAATTCATCTCATTGTTATGCATGAATATTTTAGTATTATCTACTGTTTTGAGTAGAGTTGCTTCTCTTGTAGTATCAGCTCAGATCTGATTCTGGTATGCTAGTTGAATTGTGCACTTATTTAATATTTATTAGGGTGGTAGTAGCTAGTCTTTATTGAGTGAAACACCAGACAAAGCATAGAGGGCAATTCGTTTATTCTCAAAACAGCCTCGTGGGATTCTGGGTACACATGTACAATGCTGTCAAGGAAGGTGTGAGAGATTTGGTGGGGCTTCAGGCTACCTCGCTTCTAGTCTGTAAGATGTGAGGGGGAAGAAGTCCTCCTCCTATACCCCACAAAGGGGACAGTCAGACTGGTGCATTTATAGCCTTGGTGACCCAAGACTCGAACACCTCATTTCCTACTCATTGCATGGAGTAAGAAACAGAGGTATGAAAATGTTAAACTTCCCAAGGTCACGTGCAGCAGATAGGAGGTAGTGTAAGGTCTTAAACCAGGAAGCCGATGTCAGACAAGCTCTTACCCTGTACACTGTTTGCATAGAATCTTTCCTACTCCTTACGATGCTGTCTCGAGTCAGAAGCCCCAGAAAGAAATGCACACACGTACAAATGATCGCCTTCCACATTGTATGGCATTCTATGCCAGCCATGCATTAAAAGGAACGTTACTGAGGCTCCGTGGACAGAGACGTTTGGCTGCCAAGCCTAGCTGTTTGGAATTTTACAATGCAACAAGCAGAGAACAGGGGTGGAGAGCGGTCAGGAAAAAAATGATACCCTGAATAAATCAGCCCCCTGCATTCTTTTCCCTGGGTGTGAATAGTTCTGATGACAAGCCAGAGTCTGGAGCGTGGCAATCAGAAGCCAAGGCTTGCTCAAAGGGGAAGGTTTATAAACTGCCTGGCCACTTAGCTCCCCTGGCTTATGCTTCGCATCTTTGTGGAGCCCCACAGATCTGCCCATCCATTAAATACACCTCCCTCTAAGGGAGCCTGAAGCTGCTTCCAGTCAATGCATTTCTTGGGTTATGGTTGCCCTACCTGCTACCGCGCCTCTCTGATTCCCTCCCCCTCTTGCTCCCTGATGCCAGAAAGTCCTTCAGTGTGAAACAAAGCCTTTCATTTCATAGAAGGCGATGAGGCTTAAAACGCAAGCACCCCTTGGAGAGGCAGCGCGTTGATTCAAATGCACACCATGTGCTTCAGGTATAAATGAGAGATCGGGCGGATGCCCCGCCTCCCCAACCCAGCAGATTTTGAAGCAGGAAGGGCAAGGAGGAAACATGAGCGCCAGAAAAATCAAGCGTTGGAGGAAGGGCCCAGAAAAGAGAGGCCAGGGCTTACGAAGACCGATCTCTGTGGCACTGGCATCTGACCAGTGTCCCGAGCTCCTCCCCGACTGGGACTGGACAGCCAGATGGCGGAGGCGACTGTGGCTCACAGGGAGTGGGGCTGGGTTTTAATGTATAATGCCAGTAAGCCGCTGAACTCCTCGTATCTTAATACGGAGCCTACCTCGCAGGCTGCTTCACGATTTCTTCTTTAATTGTGGTAAACACCAGGAAATTCTCTATCTGGCCACATTTAGGGGTGTAAACTGCCTGGCCACTTAGCTCCCTGCCTTACACTTCACATCTCTGTGGAAGGAACCCTGCTCTGCAAAGTACCATGGGGGTCATTTTATAGTTCTGGGACCATCATTACTGTAATATATCCAAAATTCTTTTCATCTGAAAAGACTACTCTAGGCACCTCATGTGAGTAGTTCATACAACATTTGCCCTTCTGTGACTGGCTTATATTACTGAGAAGGTGTTCTCGGGTTCCTGCATGTTGCAGCATGTGTCAGGTCCTCAGGTTCATGTGTGTTGGAGCATGTGTCAGGTCCTCGGGTTCATGTGTGTTGGAGCATGTGTCAGGTCCTCGGGTTCATGTGTGTTGGAGCATGTTTCAGACCCTCAGGTCCATGCATATTGTAGCACGTGTCAGGTCCTCAGGTTCATGTGTGTTGGAGCATGTGTCAGGTCCTCAGGTTCACGCGTGTTGTAGCACATGTCATATTCCCATTATTTTTACGTCTCAACAATATTCTACTCTGTGTGTGCACCACATTTTGTTACCCATTTATCTGCTTAGTAATTATGAGGATGTTATTATGAATACCTGCTCAAGCCTTAACTTCCAATTCCTTTGGACACACACACACACACACATACACACATACACATATACACACACATACACATACACACATACATACACACACACACACACACACACACACACACACAATTGCTGGGTCACACGGTAACCTTAGAAACGAGTATGCTGTAATCCATAGCACTTCACCCTTTTACATCCCCACCAACAGCGTACAAGAATTCCAAGTTTCCACAAATAACCACAGTAATATCTGTTATTTTAATTGTGGGGTTTTTTGCTATTGATATGATTGTTATTGTTTGTTCTGGCGGGGCAATGTCTCATGTAGCCCAGGCTGGCTTTGAGCTCACCAGGGAACCGAGGCTAGCCTCGAATTCCTGATCCTCCTGCCTCCACATCCCAGGTGCTAGAGTTGCAGGCTTATGTCACTATGCCAGGCTTTACCCTAACTTCTTATGTGAACTAAATAAAGCTGCCCGTGGGTGCATCCAGAAGTCAAGGAATTGTGTGAATCCAACTAAGGAAGACTGGGGAATTATAGGACTGGACACCAGGATCGACACAACAGGTCACACACCAACCCGTGTTGGGGATTCTCATTGCCCCCTTGCTCTCTTATGGCCAAGCATCTCACAAAAGCTCTTGCTACCTCGATGTCGTCTTCTCTGCTGGGCTCCATGACAGTTGGCGTGGGTTCTTCTTTTCCCACCTTTCATCCCCCCCAGTTTCACCCTCTATCTCTAGATAGGAGAGAAACAAGGATAGAGCGGAGAGAGGAATTAGGAAAGTCCCTGAATCTAATTTCTTTCCTTTTATTCCTTCTTTGGACATGACTACAAACAAGCCACAACCATCTCCACCTCTTGGGGGCCCTAGCATTTCTATACCCTCTGAAAAGTTCCCAGAATTCCAAAGGTCACACAATACCAGAAACTATCTGCAGCTGGCAAAACCACGCCTCTGCTAGAGCATGAGGCAAATCATAGTCAGCTGCTGTGGACGGTCCGAAGCACTGGACATACTAGGACACCCCTACACTTGGGGTTAAAACGAAAGCATTCTTAACCCAAATTCCAGAACTCTCACTACATCTTTCTGCCCCCTTTTTGACATTCTTCCCTTGTCTGATCTTCCCAGCTGTGAACCTGGGACCTCAATGCTAATTTTCCTTTTGGAGAGTTGCTCTTTGGAACATATTTCTCAATTCCATTTTAGAGTATCCTCCCCTAGAACCCACCTCACACGGAGGCCCCAACAAGCCATGTGTAAGGCAGGCAACATGTGTTAGAGCTGGTACTTACGCATCTCCCAAAGCCTCTCATTCTGTTCTTGGTGGTGGAATTGGATAGGAACCTTACTGGAGCCAGGAGAGTGCTGCACCACTGAGCAAGGCTGTAGCCCTCCGAGTGCATCCTGAAGGTTAGCTACTGGTAAAGTGGTGGTTTTAACAGGAAGCCAGTGTACAGGGCTTTACTCTAGAGACACTGCCCCCAAACTTCAGATCCATCTAACCACAGGAAGCCACGCAGGAATAGGTAACCTTTGACTTTTCCCCAGAACTTTAGAATGCTCCCCTTCAAGTATGCAAATGTTTGATAAAAGGCGCCCATTGCGTGGGTGATGGTCTAACAGGCTATTTTGCAGCTTGACAGATCTGCTGTTCCCAGTATCCCCTTTAGTAGGAGATGAATAATCTGAATTTGTAGGAGAGGGAGGCTTATCTTCATGTGATCCTGCATCTGTAACAAATTACAGTAACCCCCCCTTACCTGAGCTTCAGTCACCTACAGTTATGTGCATCCAATAGAGCCTGAAAATATGAAATGGAAATTTCCAGAAACAAGCAGTTCTTCCATTTTTAAATGGTACATCAGGGGCGGGAAAGATGGCTCAGTGGGTAAAGGAGCTTGCTGATCCGAGTTGGATCCCCAGGGTCTACGTGGCGAAAGGAGAGAACCAACCCCCAAACGTTGTCCTCTGACCTCCACGTACATGCTATGGTGCATGTGTACCCCCCAGAACACACATGAACAAAATAAACAAATGTAATTTTAAGAATCACAACTGTACCTCATTTGAAAAGTGTGGTGAGATGTTGGTCTGCCTGTGCTATCTGCCTGGGACTCATCTATTCGTCCAGCATCCCTTGCTGAATATGCCCACCCCTGTCAGTCACTTAGTAGCCCGGTTATCAGATTCCTGTGATATATAATGGGACAAGTGTGTGTGTTACTTCTCTTGACACTGTGACAAAACACCCAACAGAAACAACTTGAAAGAGTTGCTTGAAAGAGGACGGGATTATTTAGGATATCATGGTGATGAAGGGTCAACAGATGCCCAAGTTTTGTGGCGGGTCAGGAAGCACAGAGGCGGGGAGGGGAATGGGAAAGGTTGTAACTCTCAAAGTTCCTGACCACAGTGGCCCACATGCAAAAGCCACACAGCCCACTCCAAAGGTCCCACAACTTCCCCAAACAGCATCGCAAGTTCTAAACCAAATGTTGACGTTCAGGAGGCCATGAGGGACATTTTCACATTCCCACCATCACATCCACCCGTCTTTGTATTACTTAATGATGACATCAAAGGACAAAAGTAAGTATTGGTTATTCTATAGGGTTATAACCTGTGCTTCATTGCTAGCCATTGTTAATCTCTTACTGTGTCTAACTTGTAAATTAAATGATCATAAATATGTATGCATAGGAAAAAAATCAGTATATACAGGATTTGGTATGCTGAGTTTCAGGATTGAGGTGTTTGGGATGTATCTTCTGTGGGCTAAAGGAGACTATTCTAGACTGGATAAATTATTCTTTATCAGAGTTCAGGAGGCTTGGAAATCCAAAAATAAGATACCAGTAGATCTCATGTCTGCCAAGAGCCTCTTCCTCATGGGTACGACCTTCTCTGTCTCCTCACATGGTGACAAAGCAAAAGGAGGAATACTTGACCAATATCACTCCTCAGACCTCTGCCCTCAAGAACTTTGTCTTCCTAAGACCGTCTCATTGACAATTTAGTCTCAGCATAGTGCACGTCACACCATGCAGGCCGAGTAGGAAGAGTGGCTGAGACTCACCCTTCTGCTTTGAGTCTTCGATTCCAAGACCTCTGTTAGGTTCTGGAGGTCCTGATCCAGTGTTCCAACAGGACAGGAGACATGCCCAGGGAGGATGTCGCCAGAAGGGAAGGGCCACCTGGACAGACAGCAAGAGGAACCAGGGCTTGGTGGGGAGGGCAGAGGTGAGGCTGAGTCTGTGCACCTGGCTGTCCTGGTTTCCACTCTGAACTGAAGCAGCTGAGCAGAGCAGGAGAGACTCAGTGTGCCACGGACCTCTGCCTCGCCACTGCCTGTCCATCTGAGGGAGACCCAAGCAAGTGGTGAGAAGTTTTTGCTTCTATGTCCAACACCCAGTGTGTGTCAGGACCAAGGTCAGTACCAGGTCAGGACAGAGACAGTGGAGGGGTGATCCCTCCTCTCTGGGGATTCAGGCAGCCTATGGTTGATGCTCAGAAGCCTTTGAACAAGAGCCATTCTCAGAGGACCACATGAGGGTGGTTATCTCCCTTTTTACGTGGTAGGCTACTATAGTTTGCTCTGCCTTCTCATGATTGTAATTAGAGCTTTAAAAATGAAAAGACATGGTTGGTCAAAAAGAAATCCTTTCTTTTATTCCATGGATTAATGCTGAGTATCAACTCACAGTTTGATTAGGTTTATGGGAGTGGAGGAAACTGCCTTTATTTGACATGTGCGAAATTGCAAGGTGTTATAAACTACACTCTTAAGACAATTATCCCTCAAATTCATATGCTGAAATCTCATACCTACTTTATATAATTGCACTAGGGTATAGGGCCTTTGAAAGGCAACTACACTGTGGCAACAAGATCTCATGGATAGGATTGGCAGCCCCGTAAAAGGGACCAGAGAGCATCCCAGGCTCCTCTACTGAATGAGACAGAGCAAGAAGGCCACTCATGAACCAGGAAGCAGGCTTTCTGCCAATACACAATCTTCTAGTGTCTTGGACTTGTAGCCTGCTAACCTCTAAGAAATAAAAGCTTATAATTTAAGCTATCTACTCTCTGGTATTATGTTACAGCAACCCTGTTGATGTTTAAGTGAGAATAGCCCCATGGGTTCATCATATATTTGAATACTTGGTGCCCAGTCATGAAGTGTTTGGGAATGCATAGGAGAAAGTTTGTCACTAGGGGCGAGCCAAAGAGTTGTACAGTATTAGTCAAGGTTCTCCTCTAGAGTTATAAAACTTATGGAATGAATTTCTCTCTCATACATGTATACGTATAGGATATATGCATATGTATTTGTTATATATATGTATATATGTATTTGTATATATATATTGGTTTGAATATGCTTAGCCTATGGTAAATGGCACTATTAGGAGACATGGCCTTGTTGGAATATGTGTGGCTTTATTGGAGGAAATGTGTCACTAAGGAAGTGAGCTTTGAGAGCCTCCTCCTGGCTGCCTGAGGAAGACAGAGTCTCCTTTTGCTATCTTCAGATCAAGATATAGAACTCTCAGCTCCTTCTTTAGCACCATGTCAGCCTAAACACTGCCACACTTCCCACTATGATGAAAATGTGCTGAACCTCTGAAACTGTAAGCCAGCCCCAATTAAATATTGTCCTTTTTAAAAGTTGCCTTGGTCATGGTGTCTCTTCACAGCAATAAAACTTTAACTAAGACAGAAGTTGGTACCAGGGACTGAGGTATTGCTGTGCTAGGCCTGACCATGTTTTTGAGGAAATATGGACTTGAGGACTCTGGAAAGCAGTGGTATGCTTTACCCGGGGCTTAATGGGACATTCTAGGAGTAATATGGAAGAGGGTGGTACTTAGGGTGATTTGAACTGTAGAGGCCCGCTGGCTCAAGAGGTTTCAGAGTTTAGTATGTTGCCCAGAAATTGTTCTTGTGATGTTTTCATGAAGAATATGACTGCTTTTTGCCCTTGTGTTTAGAGTCTGCCTGAGGCTAAGGTGAAGAGATTCAGGTTAATTGCATTGACAAAGGAAGTCTCAGAAAAGCCCAGTACAGACTTCATCCTCTGCTTTACTCTCATGAAGAGCATTTTGATCAAGCAGAGCAAACTTAGAAAGGAAAAATACAAACTGTATGGTTCAAGTTATAAAGAAGAACCAGGAAGTGAACTGGAACTAAATCCTGTGTTCAAGGATACTAAATGGAATTAAGGGAGTCGTGATCTCGGGGCAAGATCCCACAGATCTAAGCTTATTGTGTATGCCTTTGCCATCAAACAAGAGATAGTTATATCACGCTAGGTGTTATTATAAACTGATTATTTTTTTCAGCCAAGGATTCACCTCAGCGTGGAGAGGTGTTCCTGAGAGAAGGAGAGTTTGAGGGTGGTAAAAAAAAAAAAAAAACAAACAAACCAGTAACTGGAAGTCAAATCATGGGGTACAATTGATGGCCTGTGTTCTGCTCAAGACAGCTTTCCAAACAGCCCTCTGCTCAAGACAGATCTCTCTTGCTCAAAAAAATTATAAAAAATCTCTGGATAGCTCATCTCCTACACACCAAAAGCCCAGTCTTTTATTTATATATTAATTCAGTCATTACCCCAGGTTCCCTCTTGATTATCCCATGAATCAGCATCCTGTGACTCCAGTCCCCTCATTCTTAGAAAAAGGCAGCAAGCACATAGTTTGTGTTTTTTTTTTTAAAACATTGCAAATGAATTCAGAAATCTGCTTGCCTTTGTAAGCACAGACAATAAACTTAGCTGGGTAGGATCCCAACACACCAAAGCCCAATGTCGCTCTGTCCCAGGCTGACCTTGAACTTAGGAATCTGCCTGTCTTTATCCTTCTGACAAGCTGGCTCATAGTGCAGCTGCCTTTGTTCTTTTAGGTCCAGGAAGCTCCTTCTATAATTCATATTGCATCTTTACAGTTTACATAGTTGAGAAATTATATATTTTTGAATTCATGTTTTTAGAGTTCTTTCCTACAGCCTTAGGGGCTGACCCGAAGGTCTCAGAATTTACTATTTTTGCTAAGGACAGAGACACACTCTTGCCTCCAGATTCATGCTATCTCTGATTGTCATGGAGTCATTAACCTTGGCAGGGAGAATAATTCCTGATAGAGGAACATGAATTTTGTGTGTGTGTGTGTGTGTGTGTGTGTGTGTGTGTGTGTGTGTGTGTATTACAAACAAGCCCCATCAACCATCATCAACACTTGTGGAATTCCACTGGCTCTGTTCCAGGGGCAGGAAATGGTCACATTGTCCCTTCTACATGGCCAAGCACAACTTGCCAGTTTTCATTTGGACTTTTAATCTGGAACGAACTACAATCCAGAAATGGAAGGCACACCTGTGAACCAGATCTTGAGCCTGGAAGACATAGGCTTTTGATTCAGAGCTTGAGGCATAGTGGCTATGAAAAACTTAGGCTCAGGCATGGCGGTGGCACACCTCTTTATTCCCAGGAGACAGAAGCAAGCAGATCTCTGAGTTCAAGGCCAACCTGGGACAGAGCAAGTTTCAAGTAGAGAAAACCTTAGTTCCAGGAATGATGGTACATGCTTTTAATCCCAGAACTCAGGAGACAGTGGTATGCAGATCTCTGAGTTCAAGGTCAGTCTACAGAGCAAGTCCCAGGAAAACCAAACTTAGGCAGTGAAAGAGTTGGAAAACGGAAAGCTGGCGGTGATGTAATAGAACAAGAGGGGCATGTTCAATTTGCAGCAATCAGGAAAATTTGGCAGCTTCAGCCATGTGGCTCTGGCTTTAAAGTCAAGAATAGAAGGGACTACTGGAACAATTGATTCTGGTTAGCTGGAGCTAAGAAATTAGCATCACAGAGGTGAAATCTTCTGAGACATGTTTTCTAAGACCACAAAGAAGCTCTGTTTCAGAAATAACCAATGTTGTACTTCGAGCTGCAGCTGGACTTGGTAACATGTCGAGTTACCCAAGTGGTACTAGTTATGAAGGCATGAAGGGGACATGGAGAGCAGCTGAGTCTTAGCACTGTAAGATGCTAGGAAAGGCCATTGGTGAAAGTGTAGCCTCAGTTTGAGTTCACAGTCCAGAAATGAAGTTGAGGCTTGGCATCATGAATGGAATCTCTCAATGAAGCCCAGTTGCAGTAGAAAATCCCAGTGTACCAGAGATGCCAGGGCCAATGGGTTGACCACCACAAACAGAAGCAGCAATGGAGGGGCATCCGTCAGAACTTAGAGTGCTACAGAGGGCAGAGCTGGAGAAGTAACCCAAGCGCTTTGGAGGAGCCCAGAAGATGATGTGCAGATCCCAGACATTGAAAGAAGCTGTGAAGTTGAAGTTGCCTTGGAGACCCCAAGATGTTAGAGATGCCAGAGCTGTGGAATCTCTGTCTAGGAAAGCTGCTAACAGGGAGTAGAACCAGCCCAAGAGAAGTAAGTTTGCTGTAGTCATCAAAACTGAAGGGAGTTGGACATCAGAAATGGAGATGCAGAGTTTGTGATCTTGCTTTGGTCCAGTATTTCCTCACTGTGATGTTTTGGAATGGTAATGTACATCTTGTGTCATGATATATTGGAAGTATGTGATCTGCTTTTTTATTTAGATTTTATAGGGGATTATAGTTAAGAGAGTGAATATCAGAAGAGACTTGTTGATACTGTGATTGACTATTGGGACTTTTGAAATTAGACTAAATGTAGCTTGCATTATGCTATGGCTAGGTATAACTTCCATAGCCTGTGGGTCCCAGGGAGTGGAATGTCGTGATTTGAATATACTCGGCCCAGGGGAACTAGCATTATGAAGAGGTATGGCCTAATAACTGGAGGAGTGTTGGAGGAAATATGTCACTGTGGAAGTGGGCTTTGAGAGCTTCTTCCTGGCTGCCCGTGGAAGACAGTGTTTCCTTCTTGCTACCTTTGGATCAAGATGTAGAACTCTCAGCTCCTTCTCCAGCACCGTGTCTACCTGGACGCTGCCATGCTTCCTGCCATGATGATAATGATCTGAACCTCTGAACCTGTGAGCCAGCCCCAATTAAATATTGTCATTTATGATACTTAGCTCAGTCACGGTGTTTCTTCACAGCAAATAAAACTCTAAGACACACACACACACACACACACACACACACACACACACACACACACACACACATCTGACTCACAGGCTGCAGTCCAGCTAACCCAACAATGGCCAACTGTGAATGGGAAGTCCAAGAATCTAGTAGTGGCTCAGTCCACAAGGCCAGGTACGTCTGCTGGTCTTCTGTATATGCTACCATTCTGAAGAAGGATGCTCCAATGGCAGTGAAGGAATGGATATGTGGGCCAGGCAAGGCAAAGCAAGCAGAAAGCAAAAACCTTCCCTCTTCCATGCCTTTCTATTGGCTTCCAGCAGAAGGTGTGGCCCAGATTAAAAATGTCTCCCCACCTCAGGTCCAGATCAAAAACCTGTGTCTTTCCATCTCAAAAGTCTGAATCAGAGGCTTATCTTCCTACCTCAAAGGTCTGGACTAGAAGTAGTCTCTCTCACCTATTTCCAACAAAGAAAAAAAAAATCTCTCAGTCTCTCATAGGCGTACCCTCCATTTTTCTGGATTACAGTTCTGTGGTGGTTTGAACATGCTTGGCCCAGAGAGTGACACTGTTAGGAAGTTGGTGTGGCCTCATTGGAGGAAGTGTATCACTGTGGTGTGAGCTTTAGGACCCTTCTCCTGTCTGCCTTTGGAACAAGATGCAGAACTATCAGCACTAAAGTCTTTCATATTCCCACCGTGATGGCCCATGAAGTCCCACTTAAAGTGCTCCATCGCATTCCAAATCCAAAGCCCCCAAATCCATATTCTCCCAAACAAAAGCACGGTCAGACCTGCCACAGCAATACCCTAGTCCCTGGTACCAGCTTCTGTCTTGGGGTTTTCTTGCTGTGAAGAAACATTATAACCATGGAATTTAATTGGGGCTGGCTTATAGTTCAGAGTTTCAGTACATTACCATCATGGTGGGAAGCATGGCATCCCACAAGTAGACTTGGGGCTGGAGAGCCAAAAGGTTCTACATCTTGATCTGAAGAGAGCCAGGAAGAAGGTGTCTTCCATACTGGGCAGAGCATGAGCATAGGAGGCGGTGACGTATGACACACTTCCTCCAATAAGGCCATATCTCTTAATAGTGGCACTTCCGATGGCTAAGCATTCAAACCATCATATAGTCTAATTCTCTGGAAGAGTAATGCCTAATTACACACTTCCTTTTCTGAGTTGCCGTGGTGATGGTATCTTCTCACAGCAACAGAAAAGCAACCAAGACAAGCCCTAACTGACGAAAGACACTGGAACCCCTAGAACTTGGCAAGCTTTACTTCTGGACTTTTTAACTCAGAGTGAGATGGTTGGCCCGTCTCTTGACTCCTCGACTTTTGACTCTGAGAGCAGAGACTCATGTGTAAACACAGACTCAGAGTGACTGGCAGTCACAGACTGGCCTTTTCATTGCTTCCGTCCATCCCCTTTTGAGAGTTATCAAGAGTTGTGTAAAGAAAGGGAACGACCTCAGCTGCACTCAGACTTGTAGGAAACAGTCCAGAGCTGAGCAGCCAAGGGAAGAAAGATACCTACAAGCAAGCGAGACAGCTCGGAGTTTGGCTGATCCACAAATTAGCTATGTGCCCTTCAAGAAGCTAGTGGGCATCTCTGAGCCTTGTGTTGTGGGAATGGCGGCTTCTGCACCTCCCATGTCTGCTTGAAGGGTTAAAGGTATGCAAAGGTCCCCAGGGGCAAGCTGCTCCCTGGGAGGCTACATGTGAGCATCCAGACAGCAGTGGGAAGCATCTGGGAACCTGAGGTGTTTATGTCCCAGTCCTCAGGCATGGCCTCTGCCATTCCTCTTTCAGTCTAAGCTCGCCAGGCATGTGCAGACAGACGTTTCTCGGTGCAGGAGATTCTCTATAAACAGTTTACATCCTTGGGCTGCTTTCCAGGAGGGGCCTAGCAGAGGCTTTGAGCAAGGAGCTGTTATCCCATTCCCGGAGCTAGGATGGACTCAGAGAGGAGGGGTACACAGCAACCTCAGACAGGCCTCAGGCTTGCTGCCTTTCTCACAGGCCCCCATATCACAGCTCTCATGGGGCGGAGACTGAAAGAAAAGGCTGTCCTGACTCCTCACGGAAAGGGTTCCAAAGGCAGGGGTTTCCAGAAACACCTCTGAGGCTCTACTCAGCCCATTTAAGGACAGCTATGAGAAATGACTTTGTCTTCTTCTCTCCTACTCCCCCTCCCGCTGCCCTCCCCTCCCATTTGTCCCCCTTTCCTGTTCTCATCCCAGTGCTGATAGAGTCCCCCGCCCCATTATCCTGGTTCCAGTCATTCCACACAGAATGCTGGTTTCCCCCAACCACTAAGATCTAATAATAATTTTGAGGCAGAAGGCGTCCAGGCTCAGCTCACACATTTCTGACTAGATGATTCAACAGGTATACAGTGATTGTCTATAATGTCATGGGCAGTGTCCCAGATGCTGGGGACACTAAATCTAATATCTCTCTGTCTCTGTCTCTCTGTCTCTCTGTCTCTCTGTCTCTCTGTCTCTCTCTCTCTCTCTCTCTCTCTGTGACCATATATATTGTGAAAAATGTTTTTTTTCCCAAATATTTTCTCAAAGCCACTTCTCCATGTCATTTTGTACAAATAGTTAATACAAATATCCATTATTTTTTTAACAGCTAAATAGTACTTCATTGTAAAAACACACCAACAACCTGTACCACCTTTATTATAAAGTTTTAAAAACAAGCCACGTTCCCTTTGCTCATTACGTGTGGCACAACTTTACGTGTAATACTTGGGCAGACCTGGGGCAACCTGATTGAGGGCATTCTGGGCGGTGTCCCCTGTGTGTGCGAATGGGGAAGACAGGACTGGCTCAGTCTGAGACACCTTCTGTGGGGGAGGGGGGAGTGCAGGGGCTGCGATGCTGGCTGGTGGCCGGAAGGAGTTCACACCCGGGGCTGGCTCCCATCACCCTCCAAGGCCTTGGAAGTAACCTGGATTTCCATTACCCACAAACCCACCGTGGCATCCTTCTGCCCCCAGGATCCCCGTCTGTGCAATAAATTCTGTAGAGCACTGAATAAACAAAGGGAAAAAGAAAGAAATAAACTTAAGATTGTGAAATGAGAAGCCGGAGGGCTGTGTGTGTGTGTGTGTGTGTGTGTGTGTGTGTGTGTGTGTGTGTGAGTGAGTGTGAATACAGTCCAGCACAGGGATATAGCAGTGAACCCTTTGCCCCTTAGTTACGGGCAGCAAATCTGTTTTAGTGAGTTAAAAGACTCAGCTTTAAGCTCTTGCTTCCCATTCCCTCCCATTACCAGGCCCAGGTTTCTTCGTTTGAAGCCGCTCAAGAATCAGCAGTCTGAATACTCAAGTTCAGTCTCCACGAGACGCCTTCTCAGGCGCCCGCCCGCAGTAACCCAGAAGCCCGGGGCATTCCTCACAGTTTTCTTATCTGTGTGGTAAAAGCAGGATGCAGCCTAATTGGCTGCTGGTTCTCTCTGGTAAACGCGGGAGGTTTCTGTTTTAAGAAGTAAAGTCAGTTCTCAGCGGTTGATTCACTGCCCCACGGGGAGACTGCTGAGCAGAGGCTTCCTCTCCGTAGAGATTTGCATACAGCATCCACTTCCTGCTCGAGAGCCTGCTCCACCACTTACCTGGACCTGGAGAGGGCGAGGGAGGTCTGAGCGGCCCGAGGTGGATCCCGGAGAGCAGAGCCCGCGACCACCCCCTGGGCCCGATCGGTGGCGATCTTAGGTAAGCGAGCTCATTGGTCCCTGCCTGCTCTGACCTCTTTAACCACTGACCGGCTTTCCAGTCCACTGCCTTCCCGGTTGCCAGAAGGTCCTGATCTCACTTCCCTCCGCCCTCACGTCCCCACGTCCCCACCTTTACCTTGTTCATCTGGAGGGCAGTTTGAGCTGGGACAGACTGAGTGCCTGCAAGAATGTGGCGCCTCTTTAGGGTTTCTCTCGGGCAGGCCGTGGGGCTGCTCAATTAACTCTTTAAGGGGAGGGTCACACCGCCACAAGCTGCCTGCTTGGAGTTTTCAGTACTCATAGTTAGCTGTCAAGAAATCCAGGTACGTAGTGAGTTCAAGGACAGCCTGGGTGACGTAGCGAGAACCTGTCTTTAAAACGAATCAAAACTGTTTCTCCAAGGAGGGAGCCATGATAGAAAGGATTAAGTACTTGGCTTTCAGCCCAAGACACTGGCAGGAAGGCCAACTCCCAGTTTTTCCCTATTTTACGCTGGGAGAAAATACCAACAGCACATTCTCGGGTCAGAAAGTGCTCGACCCCCCCACCCGCACACCCCGGCAGGCCTCCATTCCCCTTAGCCAGTCATTTGCTGGGTCTGGATGTTGCTGGGAATGCCAGGGGAGAAACATTGGATCTTAGAAGCCGCCGCCTTCTCTGCGACTTCCTAGTTCACAGTGGCCTCTTGGACACAGACAGAGACTTTTTTTTTTTAAGGGAGTCAGTGGAAAGAAACCAAATTAATAATTGAAGAAGAGGACAGAAAACTTGCCGTCCAAGTTCTCCCTCCACTTTGCGTGGGTCCATCTCTTGAGCAATTCTCGTTGGCTCCCAGAAGCCTGGATTTCTTCATCTGCAGAGCGTGTGCGTGTATGTGTGTGCATGTGGGCGCGCAGGCACTAACATGCTTATGTCTAAATTCCTTTCTAAGGAAACAAGGCCAGGGCAGTCCCAGAAGGGTACCATGATGGGTGGTCTCTAAAGCATGTTTTGTTTGCTGATTATTACACATATAAAATTTACCTCTGCTACTAGTGCATTAGGAAGGCTTTGCTTCTTATATTTTTCCAGCCCCCAGAACCTGGCATGCCATCAAACGCTGTAGAGGCACTCAATCTTGCACGTAAACTTAAAAAAAAAAAAAATGTTTTTCAATTTCCCTCATCTGCTTTCCCGGCCAAAGGTAAAGCAGCTGTCAGGGCAGGCAGCCTGTGGCGGTGTGTGTGTGGGGGGGAGTCGGGGGTGGGGGAGTGATGGGGTGGAGGGCCGGAATGGGGGGTGGGGAGTGATGGGGTGGGGTGGGCGTGGGGTATCAGACCAGCTCTGCAGGAGAGCTGCCTAGAATCCAGCCATCATTTCTGGCTTTAACCACATAGGGGGAAATGGGATTTCTTGAATTTAGCTCATGTCCCATGTGTTTGCTGAGAGGCAAGGCAGGCTCCAGAGCTGGCAGATGATCCCGTGGCAGAGGCCAGGAGCTGGATCAGGAGGCACTCCAGGCCGCAAACAGTCCGTGTGTGGGCCTTTAATGGGAGGGGAAAGGGAACAGAAACCCATCAGCCCCATGTAAGGCTGGCGACTGATTGGAGTCATTACTGGCTGGCAGACGCACTGGATCCTTAACCTCTTCCAAACCACTGCTTTAAGGAACATTATTATTGTTTCTTTTGAGCAATTCCTGACAGTCAGTACAGTTCCAGCAGGTTCTGGCTGAGGGGACTGGTTTGGAACTTTGGGTATTGTTAAACTCTCTGTAGGGTGTCCATGAGGTCTATACCAGACACCTCTATGTATTCCAGAATAAGGGCACCAGACTCCCAACACATTTGCTTGTGGCGACTTCTTGCTTCTTATTTCAAATCCCAAAGCGTTACCATCTGAAACCGGGGTAGCGGCTGTATTTCTGCCAGACCCACGTTGATCGTAGACGGTCCACTACAGCCACTCTTAACTTGGAACTGGTGTTCTTCCAAGTCATTCCACACAGGACAAGTGTGAGGAGGTGGGCGATGCAGCCATTCTGATGTGTTCACTTCGTGGGGCTGCCTTGAGCAGGGCGAGGGGCCAGACAACGTGGCAGGACCCAGGGGGTGGGGTGGGGTATGTTCCTAGCCTAGCGATTCTCAGAGAGCCCAAAGACACACAGTGTTCAAGCCTGTACCTCCCTGGATGAAGGGTTAGTGACTTTCAGACACACTGAAAATTAAAGAGGAGAAAGTCCTAGGTAGATTACGGTGGCGGAGTTTGTCTAAAGGAAATCAATGTCTTACACATTGCAGAATGGAAATCTCAGATAGATCCTGAATTCAAGTCATTTTCTGCAGCAGGCGATTTTAGATTAGTTCACGTCCATATGAACTACAGGCAGCTGCTGTAGGAAGGAGCACAGGTGGAGGTGTGGCCAACTTCCAGGTCCTTCCATAGCCAACTAAATGGCCCTTAAACCTGGATCCTATTTCTTTATCAAAGTAATCCAACTGGCCTTCCTTAAGAAGCATCTGATGGCTGGAATCTAGAAGCTGTCCCCCAGGCTTCTCCTGTTTTAGTTCCGGAAACACAGCTCCCTCCCTCCCATCCCACATTCCTTGTCTCCGGCCCAGCATGCCTCCTAGAGCCCACAAGTCCTCCAAACTTGGCGCTCTGCTCACTCTCCTTGTGTACAGGTGTGCACTCAGGCCTTCTCAGGGACCATCAGCTTTAAAGCAGCCATGGAAGGGTGGCCTTCGGTCCATGTGTCAGCCCTTAGCTTGCTGCCACTTTGGCTCGGTTCCCTGATGGCACTGCTGAAAGCAAGATGTTTGGGTAGATGGGAGAACCTCACGCAGCCTGCTCCCCTTTAACGCCCGGCAGACCCAGTCCGAATGGGGTCTTGGCAACTCCCTCAGCGATGAAGGAAACCTGGCTCCTTTGCCGCATTGGAATCCTGTGCCCAGCCCTCTCTGCCGCTCCTCTCCGGTCTCATGCTCGTCTCTGAACTTTTTCTATCCTGAGTCATCTGCCTAGTCATCCTGGCCCCTGGCCCACTCGGCGCATGCGTGCCTCGCCCCAGACCCTTTCTATACCTGTAACCCGCCTAGATTACAAGGTCTTATTCCCTCCCGTAGCCCTACGGATTCCCAGGCCTTTCCCTCTCCTCCATACCCTTCCTGTCCCTTCCACTTCATTCTGTGGCCTGAGCTGAATTAGGTACACTAGAAAGAGCGCCTTATGTGAAGCAAGCACACAGACAGACAGACAGACAGACAGACAGTGGCAACAAAAACTCCTGACCCGGCTTGAGATTGTTTCTCTAAATGTTTTTATTACCAGCTCTCAGTGTGGTAGGCGGTCTGATCCCAGAAGTCTCCCTTCCCCCTTTCAAGTTCGGCACGAAGTCCCAAGTCCACTTTACAGAGCAGAGCACTATGACCGCCCTGGGCTTGTTGTGAGTCTACCTCGTAAGGTGCAGCAAATGTTCCCGTGTCAACACGGCTCACGCCGCCTCAGAGACTCTGGCAAATCGTACTTGAACAGCTTCTCTCTCAGGGAAATTCTGCAAGTAAGCTTGGAAGTTTGCTCCCTGGGGTTTGGGTCACTCGGGTGAGCTGGACTAGTCTTCTACTAGCTAAACCAATCAGGATAATTTGCATACATTTGGGCAGTAGGCAAGGAAATTAACGAGTTCACAGATATTTTTAAAAAATCTGTGATTAGAAACACTAAAAAAAGTTACTCTTTGTGACCAGCAAGATGACCTGGCTTGTAGAGAGAGATACTTGTCACCAATCCTGACAACCTGAGCTTGATCCTAGGAATCAAGGTGTAAAGAACCTAAACCTGGGTACCATGGTATCCCAGTGCATTATATAAACAATAAATAAATGGAAAAAAGAAAATCTAAATTATTCTCTGGGGAATAAAAAATACCTTGAGGATCTGTGATTGAAAATATCTGATCCAGGTCGGGTGGTGGTGACGCATGCCTTTAGTTCCAGCAGTAGGGAGGCAGAAGCAGGCAGATCTCTGAATTAGAGGCCAGCCTGGTCTACAGGGTGAATTCCAGGACAGCCAGGGCTACACAAAAGAAATCCCGTCTTGAAAAAACTAAAAGAAAAGATCTGATCTGAGTTAGAGTTTAGGATCCTCCGAATTATTATTAATGGATCTATAGTCATTTCTTACTGCCACCTGAAATATTCGTGCCGTTGTATGCCTTTAGGACTCTATAGCCCTTTTGGTAACTTAAACAGTATTTTTGTTTTTTAAAAAAATTCAGGATGGGGTTGGGGATTTAGCTCAGGGGTAGACCGCTTGCCTAACAAGCGCAAGGCCCTGGGTTCGGTCCCCAGTTCCAAAAAAAAAAAAAAAAAAGAAAAAGAAAAAGAAAAATTCAGGACTAGGGAGATGTCTCTGTGGGGTAGATTGCTCGTTGCCCAAGTTTCAGGGCTGGAGTTCAGACCCACGGAATCCACCTAAGAGCCAAGCATGTGTGGCAGCCCTCCTGGACTCTCCAGTGTTTGGGAGACAGAGCCAGGGAATCTAATGAGCAAAATGGCTACCCACAACATCGAGGTGGGAGACACCTTGCCTCAGTATATACGGTGGAGTGTAAATCGAAGAAATACGGGGGTTGGGGATTTAGCTCAGTGGTAGAGCGCTTGCCGAGGAAGCGCAAGGCCCTGGGTTCGGTCCCCAGCTCCGAAAAAAAAAAAAAAAAAAAAAAAAAAAAAAAAAAAACAAAAAAAAAAAAAAAAAATCAAGAAATACAGCGTGGAACTCGGTCCTCTACATGTACGGACCTGCAATTAGGGAGGACACGATATGGATCGAGCGAGTGCATATCACACCGTACCCCATACAAACAAACACGCGGACATTTTTTTTAATTCAACCTATATAGTGGCACGTGCCTATAATCTCGGCATGTAGGAGGTGGAGGCAGGAGGATCAGGATTTCAACGCCAGGATCCATGAATCCATCTCAAAATACAATCCACAAATCCAATCGGCTGGTGATCAGCTCGTCTTGATTACTTGGGAACTGTTGTGCCTCGTATTAATTACGCGGGCTGTTCACTCCTGCCCTCCTTCTGGCTGTACGTTAGTCTTCTTCCAGGGACACAACCCACCAGTCTTTGCCTCAGAGACGTCTCCTGGAAGCGATCCCCTTTTGGGCACCATCGCCATTTATCATCGTCCTTGGTGCTCTGTCAACCAGGTTTCAATTTATTTTGAATTCAGTTTGTGATTAAAAATTAATGAGATCCAATCAAGTGCTTTTTTTTTTTTTTTTCCCCAAATCAAGATGCCTCTGCAGTCTGCTGGCACCCTCCTTTGTGACTGCTTGAGGGAAGGAAACGCTGGCCGCCTCCTTGCAGCTTTACAGGGCGCTGGAGGGGTGTGTCCATTGGAGGGGTGTGTCCACGCCCCTTCAGGTCAAGGTGAAAGTTCGGAATCCTTGTTGGCTGCCTGCCCACCCAGATAAACAGCCTCCGCGCAGGCTGTTCATCCCACAGGTTCTAGGGCTGAACTGTTACTGGCCATAGGAACTTGAGAAAGTTCTTTAGCCTTCCTGTACCTCAGTTTCCCCATTATAAAACAGAACCAACAGCAGTACCCGTCAACTCAGGTCACAGTGAGAATTAAATGAGTTATTGTGTTTCAGGAATAACCACCATTCAGTGAAGATTAACGAAAGATAGGTCAAAGAGGGCAACCCTTCTTAACCAGACCCATGTTATCTGGCTTACTATTTGCCACATCTGCATAACCTTTTGGAGCACTTGGTAACCTGTAGCCCTTGGGTCAAGGGTAGCCTAGAGGTCTCTCTCTATTCTTAGCCTAGTGCTAAGAATCACTTTTATGTTAATTTAATTTTTTTGGTTTTTAGTGATTGTGTGTGTGTGTGTGTGTGTGTGTGTGTGTGTGTGTTTGTTTGTTGAGGTGTGTAGTATACATATGAGTGCGGTTGCCTGTGGTGGCCAGAGGTAGCAGATCCCTCTGGAGCTACAATTACAGGTTGTCGTGAGCTATCCAATGCGGGCGCTGGGAGCAGAATGCAGGTCCACGGGAAGGCAGGAGACATTCTTAACCATTGAGCCGTCTCTCTCCAGCCCCCATCTTTATGTAGTTAAAGGGCTGCCTAAAAAAGAAAGGAAGAAAAGAAGGAAGGAGTGAGGCATTGAGAGATGGTTCAGGGGGTAAGGGCACTTACTGCGCCAACATGAGGACCTGAGCTCAAATCCCCAGTGCACATGGAAAGGATGTGTACGACTGTGCACACCTGTGGCCCAGTGCTGGGGGGCAGGGGCAGGCGGATCCTAGGACCTCACTTGTGAGTCAGGCTAGGGTCAGGGAGAGACCCTGGCTCAGGGATAAAGTAAAAGCAACTTCTCTATCCTCTGTGGGTGCACACACATACACACACACACACCTACCTATATACACACACCTACCTATATACACACACCTACCTATATACACACACATACTCACACATACACATACTCACACACACTCACTCACATACACACACACACATACATACACACACACATACACACCTACCTATATACACACATACCTGTATACACACACATACACATACACATACTCTCACATACTCACTCACATACATACACACAGACACACACACACATACACACACCTATATACACACATACCTATATACACACACATACTCACACATACACATACTCACACTCACTCACATACATACACACTCATACACACACATACGCACACCTATATACACACATACCTATATACACAACATACTCACACATACAATACTCTCACACTCACATACTCACACACATTCTCTCACACAGACACACACACAGGCACATGTGCAAGCACGTGCATACAAATGTGTACCCATCTGGGCATGTACCACACAGTGAAATACAAGAAAGAGACAACATATGACCCATAAATCAGAAAGGGTATGCTATTTGGCCCTTTTTAGGAAAAACTTGCTAGCCCTGGAACTCAATTGCTTGTGGCAATCGCTCGGAATCCAGAGGTAGACCTGCCTTCACCAAGCTCTTGTGTGGCTCTGGAAAAGCTCCTTTATGTGTCTCATTAAGGAATGGCAGGACGCTTCCTGCCTGTGGGCCAAGTCCAGATGAGCTAATGTGAGCTCAGTGTGGTGGGAGAGATCTGAGCAGAGTTGATGCAGCTCAGGGATCCTGGCTGAGCAGTGTACAGAGAAAGGCTGGAGAGGGGAGCTTGAATAATTCTGTGAAAGGGAGACCGGGGCACATGTTGTCTGTGGAGTGTCAACGCTTCCGACTGTAGGATAAGATCTTGTCTGCAAACCCAATCCTGCGTGTTGGGGGAGGGCAGAGGATGTCCGCCTCAGACCTAGGAGGGGGAAAGGAAAGCCAGAGGCTGAGAGCAATGAAGAAACCAACAGAGCTGAGGAGAATGAAGAGGGCTGGAGAGACTAAGAGGCTCCTGCTCTTGTAGAGGACCCGGGTCAGCTCCCAGCACCTCCATGTTGGCTTACCCTATCTGTAACTCTAGAGGATCCAGTGTCCTCTTCCGACCCCCGAGGGTGCCAGGCACAGACAATTATGTGGACAAACACTCACTCACACATAAAACATAATTTTAACCAGCACTCAGGAGGCAGAGGCCTACATCGAAGTCAGCCAGGTCTAGGAAGTTACAGGGCAGCCCCGAATACATTGAGACCCTCGAGAACAGAGAAGAGTCCAAACACAAGAGCTGGAAACACAGCAAGTGCAGCTCTCGGTCCACAGTGGGCGAGGGAAGCTGTGCCAAGACGAGGGCTGCTGTCTTTAGAGTCAGGCGGAGGGCGTGTGAGCCCACCGCTCGCCTGACTGGCGGTTCACTGAGACAGTCATTCGGTGCCTGGCCTCTGTTTGCAGCTCATGCCCAGCCCCAGCGGCTACGACATTTTTGGTTGTTTGGGGTTTTGTGTTCTAAGGAGCTCGCCCTCTCCTCATGGTTGACGTTAGTCCTTAACCTTTGTGAGCATCCGGTCAGCGGTGGAATCTTCCCTTTACGTTTTTAACAGAGATAGAGACACACTCAGTACAGATTAGAAGAGGTGCAGGCTGTTCTGAAGCGTGAGCCCCGCCCCGCCCCGCCCCGCCCCCTCACCAGAGAGAACCAGCATTCCCCTTTCGGGATGGCATGCGCCCATGCAATCTTACGTCACCCAGGGCCGTGTGGCACACTGTCCTGTTTTTTTATTGTTTTAAACTTAATGCGTTTGGACCTGCCCCCACTGCCTTCCACGTGCAGGTTATTTAAAGACAGACTTTTGGTTGTCCAGATGCCCAACACGTTTAAAGCCCAGAGCCATTTGTTTTAAGTCTGTTACCATCTTTATAGACCCCACTTGGAATGACGTGCGCACTTCTCCGTGGAGGAGAGTCTTACAAGTGAGATTGCTCCGTCAAAGGGCACAGGACTTTTACAATTTCGATAGCTTTTGCATTCCTTTTGGCAAAGCAAGGGAGACTCTGTTTACCTGAGGCACTTAAGAATCAGACGTAGCAGCCCTGCCCCATCCCGGACTCCCAGCCAGAACCCCACCCACCAGGTTTCCCTGAGGCCCCTCCGTTTCCTCAGAGCGGGCCACAGGTTAGCAGGCATGCTTTAGTACTCCAGGCCTGACAAGTCTTGGCTTCCCGGTTTTTCTGAGCCGTCCCAGCAGTGCACACTCCAGGGCTCCCAGGGGCTGACGACCAGGTCTCTGTCTGCTCAGAGGCCAGGGGCTCTCTCCCAAGGTCAAGGCTGGTGAGCAGGGATTTTCTCTGTCAGTCAGGACTTGCCTTGACGGGAGTGCAGGCCACACCAGGGTGAGCGTCACGGGAACAGGACATGGAGCTAGCCTAGAAGAAAACGAGGAAAGTGGAAATGGTTAGCAGTGGGGGGGCGCTGGGTTGTTTTTAAAAGAATCATATTTTTTACAACGTTTTACTACAGCTAAAAGCGAGTCTCTGATAACCCCCAGTGCGGCTGCTCCCCGGGGCCAGCCAGGAAGGGTTCCCCATGTTCTGCCAGGTCTGAGCAGGGCTCGGGCTGGGAGGTTCCATGTCTACAAACCAGGGCCCTACTGACTCTTCCAGGGACCCGTCCAGCTACAAAGTACTGCTGTACATAGACGCAATCATGTATTCAGTCAACAAATCTTCACTGAGCACCTACTATTATGATTTCTAGGTGTTGAGTCTTGGTGCACCTAGAAGATGAGAAGTCATGTGGTCAGGAAGTTAAACTTTGGAAACAAGCCGGATTAAATATTTCCACTATGTATTCGTAGGGTGGTAACGATTGCTAGAGAAGAGTGGGTGGAGGTGAGGGGAGAGTATAAGCACTTTATGAGGTGGGGAGGGCTCAGGGAGACCTCACTGGGAAGGACCTCTGGGGAGAAAGGAAGGGAGCCATGCAGGTTTTTGGAGGGAAGAGCATTCTAAGAGGCAGCAGCAAGTGCAAAGGCCCTGGGGTAGGCTCCCTGTGCCTTCCTGTGTGTACTCGCTCTGAGTCGGATCCAGGGGATGACAGACAGGACGGTGCTGTCTGTGTCCTTAGGAACCATTTCAATAAGCATTCACTGTCTAGCCTTCCATCTTCTTTCATTCGGCACTACTTGGAGATAGGAAGCCAAACAATTGGAGTTGAGCGTATGCTTGGGGGCGGGGCTGCTAACTTGGAGTAAGGGTCCACTGTGTAGTGACTCACTTAAACTCTCACGCTCGCCCGCCCGTGTAGCTTTGTAGTCAGTCATTCCTGTTGCTATTGTCTTACTGGGAGGGTTTTTGCTGCTGGGACAGGTTTATTTACTGTCACCTGCGGGGCCATGAGCCCCTTTACGTGCCAGTTTTAAGTCACCTGAGATGGTCACACTTCATCTGAACCTGTGATTTTTAGCTTCCCGGTAGCCCCTGAGCTAAAAGAGCCCAATCTGCAACTTCAGTAGGTCTTTCAGTAGGAAGTACTTGCCACATTGGAAAACCTGGAGCGTGGAGGTGGGGGGGTGGGGGGTGGGGTGGGGTGGGGTGGGGCAGAAACATTCACACCTGAAGTGTTTGGAATTTGAGCAATGGATGCAAGTCGCATGACAGGAGCTGGAGAATGTCATCCTCTCCTCTCCCGGGTCGCCTCTCTTCACCTTCTCTGTCATGCGTCATGCGAGGCTCACAGATGCATACAGATCACACGGCACTCCCCGCCCTGGAGAGGCTGCTGTTTTCCTAACTGGCTGGGTTGGCGAACACGCTGCATAGTGCACCCCATTTTGTAGCTGTAGGCAGAACTGTTAGGATAACGGGAAACGGTGGTGTGCATTTAAAAATAATAAAATGTTGGAGCGTTTTATACATTTTGGGAGGTTCTTAGTCGTTTTCAAAAGTTCTAAGGAGTTTAGACGGTGGGGTCTCTTCCGAGGAGGGAGGCTAAGAGCAGCTACAAGCTGGAGATGTGCCCTGTGTGCCCAAAAAGGGGCTCAAGGGTTGTGGCCGCGAGTGAGTGAGAGAAGTGTTTTGCTCCCGGGCTCAAGTGAGTCTCCTGCCTCAGCCTTCTTAATAACTGCAATTATAGGCCTGCGCTGACATGCGTGGCTTTCGGTAGACAGTTGAGCCCACTGGATAGAGACATCGCTCTAGTTCAGTACGTGTTTGCCTGCCGTGTGAGAAGCCCTGGGCTCTATCCAGAAGTAAACTGCTGGCCTACCTGAAAGGCAAGAGGGTGTGGTGCAGGCCGTCTCCTTCCATGGGAGTGGGCGCAGGGTGCGAGAGACAGTAAGTCCCCGTTCTCCAAAAGCTGCGTACCCTGGGACTTCAGGCGCAGTGTGCGCTCGGTCGACGGTGGTGGTTGAAAGGCTGCGTACATCCAAAGTTAGAATTTAACGCGCCACGCACCGCCTTTTTCTCTCCAGTGTTTGAAGTGTGCTGTGTACAAAGGCCCTCTGTAGAGGAACCCACTGGGATTTCTTCCCCACACATGCTTGCTCTGAAACTTCCTGTGAACCCCCAGTGTCCCTACAGCACCCCGTTTCCCAGACTTTCCTCTATTTGCCCTACCGAGGGGCATCATGGCAACTCGCTAATGATTAGACAAAGGAAGCCCTCCCTTGTGTTAAGTTGATTTTCAGAGATAAAGGCAGTTTTGCTTGGATGGAAGGCGGCTCTGGGGGCTGAGGGATAGTTTAACAAGCCTTTGGTCTCGCTACCTTCCTTGCAGGCTCAATGCCCAGAGGTACATACATCCTCCAAATGACCCAAGCTGTTAAGTGGAAATGTCACCGTGACCTGTTTCAATGCGTTTTAAGCTTGTTCTTTCTTTCTTTTCTTTCTTTCTTTTTTAAAGAAACTTATTTGGTTTTCAATTAAGCAATCGCCAAACGGAGTAAAAAAAAAAAAATTAAGTTCAAAAGGTAAAAGTCTTCCTCCCTCCCGCTCCTCTCCTGCCTGAGTGTGGGGACTGTGTACATCCTGCATCCTCCGGGCACAGAGGAGGCTACACCACCACCATACGCTGTCCTGCTTCTCACGCTAAAACCACAAGAAGCAACCAGCAGTGTGCCCTGGACGGTTGTCCTGCATCAGCCCCTGGGATTTTTTTTTCATCACGCATTCCAAGCTCACAAAGCAGCCCAGTTTATGACAATCTCTCTCTGTCCTTGGTGTGCGGCAGTTGATTTTCACCCATGTTTCCCCCTTGCTGGTAAGCAATTCCTACCACAGACCGACTTCTGGTCGTGTTTCTTCAACTGCCTTCCAGAGAAAATATCTTAATAAGCAGAATGCCTTTGCCTGCAGGGTAAGTAAACAACTTTCTGTGATTGGGGCCCTGAGAGCACAATGCTGTCACGCTGCTGTTAATTTAAACCACATCCTGAACCAGGTCCTTTAAGGTCATAAAATGGAGACTCCAAACAACTGATCTATCTTCTGAGACGGGCATGTTTTCTCTTGTTCCAGAAACTAGAATGAATCGAAGCATTCCCGTGGAGGTTGACGAATCAGAGCCCTTCCCGAGTCAGTTGCTGAATCCGATCCCAGAATCTTCTCCAGAAGAGGAATTGGAACCACCTGCCCCAAATACAAGGAACACGGCACCCAGCAGCTTGTCTGTACTCCAACGCTCTCCCCTGAAACTCGCGAATCACCAGCCTGTGTCGCAACACGTCACCTGCTTGCGAGCTAAAGTCCTGGAGGAGAGTGAAGCCAGTTTCCTTAGAAGGCACCCTGATCTCGGCAAAGATGTTTCCTCCTGCTCCTCTGTCAGTGAGCCTGGGTCTGAGCTTGGAGCCCTCTCTCCAGAGCATCGGTTTACACATATGGAAAAACGCGATAGATGGCTGGGATCTCAGCTTTCAGCAGCTTCTCCTGACACTGGCCATGACTCAGACAAATCAGACCCAAGTTTGCCTATGGCTTTGGCAGACTCCTCCAGTAGTGGCCAAGAGATAAGGCCCCGGCCCGGGTCCCGGCCCCGGCCCTGGCCCCGGCACCACAGGAACAGGGCAGCCCCAGATGTGCCCACGATAGACACTGGGTATGATTCCCAGCCCCAAGATGTCCTGGGCATCAGGCAGCTGGAAAAGCCCTTGCCCCTCACCTCCTCATGTTACCTGCAGGACCTCCCTGGGCCTCTCAGGTCCAAGGAATTTCCCCAGTTTGAACTCCAGAGGTATCCGGCGAATGCGCCGATGCTGCCTCTCGATCCTTCCCCACAGGTTCCATGGAGTTATCAGTACTGTCGTCCCGGAGGGCCCTATCACCACCAGGCGCCATGTAAGTGATCGTTACTGCTTCTGGACATTCTGGACTAGGGACCGAGGAAAGGAGACCGAGCAACGCTGCCAACGTCCAAAGACTAGCAGTCAGGGAGCATTCTCTGGTGCAGGCGTTTGAATGGGCAGTTGGCTTGTGAGGGGGCCTTACAAGTGCATTTTGTTAGCCAAGGCCAGCCTCACTTCAATCTCCAGGAGGCTTAGGACAAAGTGGATCCCCCCGATGAGCAATTGAAACATGACTCTAGACAGAGAAGACCCTAGTGAGTTCTAGAAAATCCGTCTGTCTTAGATCTTGGGGCTTCTTTTTGGGTTCTTCCTTTTCCTGTTCGTTCCCTGTCACAGCTGGCAGAGAACGTGGGCGGGACCTCGTGCCTGCCGAGTGCCAATCACAGCACAGGTGTGGTGGATTTCTTACCTATGAGTCACTGAGAACTGAACTTTGGCAAGGCAGATGTTGGGTTTAGTTCTCCAACGTTTCCGGGTTAGTTTAAAAGGCTTTGGGAATTCTACCTCTCCTTACTTAAAGATACCTTTTCTAGTCAGAGCAGCAGTTTGCTCCAAATGACATATGCCCAGGAGTTGAAAGGGGGCTATTTCCTTTACCCAAGTAGAATTCCCTATTATAGGATTTTTGATATATTTACTTCCAGTGGGCTTTTTTTTTTAATTCTTTGCATACCTAATGTAAAATACTTTGCAGTGATATTGAATGCACTTCACCCTGCATCGCTTTGAAATGTTGAATTGTGCTAGTGAGATGGCTTGGTGATTAAGGGCACGTGCTGCCAAGGCTGATATGCCACAGAATGGAAGGACAACCATTTTGCATTGTTCTCTGGCTTCTATGTGGGCACTGTGGCACCGGAACACACACACACACACACACACACACACACACACACACACACACACACACAAAACACACAAAACACATACACATACAAACACATACACACCCAAACACACACAAACACACATACACAAACACACACACAAACATACACACAAACACACACACAAACACACACACATGCACACACACATACACACACACACATGCACACATACACATGAACATGCACGCACACACAAACACACACAAACACATACACACAAACACACACAAACACACACACACAAACACACACACATATAAACACACACACACACACGCACATACACTAAACTGTTTCAATGCTGAACTGAAATATTAGCATTAGAAATATTACTGAGTTACCTGGTTCTCCTTGTCAGCCATTGAGAGTTCTTCCAGTTTTCTGGCCCAATAGTCAATACTACAACAGACATTTTTATCTGCATTTCTGATTAACTCCTTAGATAAAGGTGCAGAAGTGTGAATTCTAGTCAGAAGCCTTGTGAGTTGCAAGCAGTTGCCTTTATCTGTCGCAGGCGATTGCTACATCTTGATAGCAAAGCAGGCGTTGGCTCTGATAACGAGTGTCTCAGGAAGACCTTCCCCCTGGAAAGTATTCTCCTGTTGAGCCTTTGGGGGTCAGCACTGCCCCCTTGGGCAGCCTCCTTTTGAGACAGACATATCCAAATGCGGACACTTTGAGCCAGCGTGCCTTCCCCGTGCCCTCCGTGTCCTCTCTTCTATCGACAGGGCTGGAGGAGAGTGTTTGATCCGAAGTGCAGAGAGACGAAGGGCAGGCAGGAGAGAAATAGGGCTGGACATGGGAATAATTCACACGCGGAGTACAAACAGCCAACTGCGCGTGAGACCTGGCTTAAGAAATGCCGCAAACGGTGCTGGGGAAATGGCTCGGCAGTTAGGAGCACTTGCTGCTTCCGGAGAGAACCCTTCAGTTCTCAGCTCACAGTGGCCAGTAACTCCAGCTCCAGGGGATCAAGCGTCCTCTTCTGTCCTCCAAGGACACCTGCATTCACATACATGTACATACAGGTGTACACACACACACACACACACACACACACACACACACATCAATTAAAAAAAGAAATGCAAAAAAATTCAATGATACATTTTATGTAAAAATGGATGCAAAAATAAAAACCTTGCACAGACTTAGGGGATAAGATAATGAATACTTTCGTACACTCTTGGTAAGAGAAGAATTGGGTGCAATTCTGGAAGGCAATCTCACTATTTATCAAAATCTTATGAATTCCCCCCTCCCTTTGGCCAGCAGCCTTAATTTTAGTAATGTATCCAATAGAAGCATCAAAGAGTCAAAAATAAACCCAAACAGCGTTATTAAAACACTGGGGGCAGTGGGCTGGAGAGATGGCTTAGGGGCTCACGGGAGTGCTCTGCTCTTCCGGAGGACCTGAGTTCAAGTCCCACCGTCCCTATCGGGAAGTTCACAATTGCCTACGTGTCTGGCTCCGGGGGGTTCTGATGCCTCTGGCTTCTTCAGGCACCTGCCCTCAAGTCTGCCAACCCACATGCTGGCTCACATGTAATTTATTAAAAGAAAAACCAAAAAAACCACTTTGTGGTGACTGGAGAGATGATGGCTCTGCGATTAAGAATACTTTGTGCTCCATCGAGAGCATCAGTGTTTGGATCCAGTACCCAAAGTAACAAACTGGGGATCCTGCAAATGCCTGTAATTCTAGCTCCAAGGGGTCTGGTGCTCTTTTCTGCTCGCTTCCCACACTCCCGTCCCTCTAGGGTGTGTGTGCACGTGTGTATATGCACGGATAAAATAATATCTTAAAACACTGTGTGAAAGCAAGCTACTGCCGATTTATAACGGGCAGGAGTGGTAGAGACGTCTCTGATGTGAGAGTTTAACTTCAGGGCGGTGTAGAATGATGGCCTGGACAGAGGCTGGAGAGAGCCACAGTGCCTGGCCAGCCTCAGGTCTCAGGTAAACAGCCCCGCCATTTCAGGCTGCTCTCCTCCGCAGGTAACAACGCTGTGGGGTCGGACAGTACATGCGTGTCGACTTGACAGTTTCCGTTTATAGTGGGGCCATGGCTCAGCGTAGGTTGAAGAGTACCTGTGTGCAGTGACTTATTTATACCATGGCCTCCTGGGCCCCTATTGTGTGACATAAACAGTGTATATGTTCTGACGTAATTAGGATGCAGGGGGAAAACAAGATAGAGCGTTGATCCCATATATGCTTATGGAAAAAGAAACTACCTGTGTTTACTTACACCTTTTTTTTTTTTTTTTTTTTTTTTTCGAGCTGGGGACTGAACCCAGGGCCTTGCGCCTAGGCAAGCGCTCACCACTGAGCCAAATCCCCAACCCCTACTTACACCTTTAAAGGCCCTAAAGGATTGCACTAACATGAGAGGAAGTGGGGAATTAAGAGGGACAAGGAAGAACTTGCTTTTCCTTGCAATCTTAATATACTTGTGTTAATTTTTCATAACATTGTTCCTATGATTAAAACATAAATAAAAGCCAAAAGGAGGGGTTGGGGATTTAGCTCAGTGGTAGAGCGCTTGCCTGGGAAGCACAAGGCCCTGGGTTCGGTCCCCAGCTCCGGAAAAAAAGAAAAAAAAAAGCCAAAAGGAGCAAATGTGCCTAAAAACTGCGCTTCATGCTGCATACCCTTGCCCTCGCCCCTGAGAGTCCTAATCAGAGGGAAGCTGTCAGGTGGCCCAGTGCTTGAGGTTTTCTGCAGGCTATGGTGGCTCTGGAATATTAATGAAGTGCCCACCAGCAAGGACTCCCAGGAGGTTGCTGTGAGGGCTAAATGAGATAATGCACGAAAGGCTCTAGCAAAGAGGCTGGCTGACAGCAAGCCCTCAGCACGATCGGCTCTTAGCATGGCCGGTATCCGGAAATGGATGGCGCACCCCAGCCCTGTGGAGGCAGCCTTCACTTTCAGGCCCCCCTGTGCTGGCACGGGTTTTAAACATTCAGGACAGGTATACGAAAGCTTAGTCTCCTGTCAGAACTAAAGCTGCTCTTAGTTGCCACCAAAACCACTTCAGAAGAGCTGCTCACTGGAGGGAGGCTGTGCCGTGGAAACCGGGGCTACGGGTTTCTACTCCTCCTTAGTAAAGCACTGCTTTCTGCCTGTTAATGAATATATAAATAAATAATGTTCGCCATGCAAATGGTGTGTATTCACGCTTTGCAAGTTAAAGCAAAAATAACATTGCTGGTCACCCTTTTCATATATATAAAATAAAAAGATCCGAAGCAGAAGAGAACAAGACATGTTTTCCTCACTAAAGCTCCAGGAGAAGCCAGTCTCTGCCGTCTGAGAGCCTTCACCTGAGGGTCACCAGATGCGGCTCCAGCCCTTGTGTTTTATGTAACTTTTGCTTTCTTTATTAAGGTGGCAGAATAAGATATCATGGTGGGTATGGACACGTATGCACACACACACACATACACACACATATATACACACACCACACACACATACACACATACACACACACATATATACACACACCACACATATATACACACACACATATCACACACACACATACACACACACACCACACATATACACACACACACACCACACACACATATACACACACACATATACACACATAAACACCAATGTGCATACATACACCATACCACACATACACACACCACACACACATACATACACCTACATTTACACACACCACCAGAGATGCATACCATACACACATACACACACACTGTATACACACACACACACATCATATACACATACACACACACCACACACACATATACACACATACACACCACCCACATATACACACACATACACATACTCACACACCACCACAGATGCACACCACACACATATACACACACATACACTGCACACATACACACACATCACATGCATATACATACCACATGCGCACACATACCACACACACATACACACACACCTCGAGAACACACACACACCATATACACATACACACACGTACACACACTCACTCCATCACATACACACATACCACACACACATGCACACACATGCCCCGACACATGCACACCCCGCTGCTCGCACACACAGACACTTTGTGTGATTGTCTGACGGGAAAATGCATGTACAATTAAGGCAAGGACCACTACGCCAGATGGGAGGAAGGAGGGAGGAAGGGGCTGCCTTGCGGGAGTCCCAGCTGCTTGCAGCTGGGGGAGTTCATCTCACAGTTTATGTGGGCCACTCTGCTTCCCGGCTAAACTGATCGCATTTCATCCTGATGGTTTTTGACAACTGGGAAAATCAGACTTTTATTTCCTCCCTCATAAACTCTTTACTACCATTCTTAATAAGGAAGAAAAATGCTGACGCTTTCCCCTGACACACGGAAAAACCTCATTTAAGGCTTGGTTTACCGTTCCAAGTGGTCAGAGCCCAGTGACACGAAGACCGTGTGTACTGGAGCCAAGTGGCTCACGAGGCTGACGAACGACAGGCGCTCGTGGCGGCCCGTGCATGGAGACTGTTTTCATGTTGTGCTCAACACTGCCTCGCAGCCGAGGAGTGACTCTGCTCACAAGTCACTTGTCTGTCACGTCACCCACCTTCCGTCTCCTGCAGAGAGAGCCCTCCTGATGGAATTTTAGGCACAAGAGGCAAGTCTGTGGGAAGCTATTTTCGAGCAGCGCTCCTCAAGTAGGTGGCTGCTGATTTATACGCCTCTCCTCACACACCGGCTCGTGTGGGTTTGTGTTGAAAAACAGACACCTCCGACACACAGATTTCTCTCTGTCTCTGTTTATCTTGCGCTGCGCAAGGGAGCTGTCTCATTTTTATCTCTGCTCGATGTGTGCCTGGGAGTATGGGTTCTATAAATATTTGCTGAATGAATGAAAAGAAGGCTCTACCTTCTGGGGAAAGGAAGAGACCTCTCTCTAACTATTGGTGGAGTCTTTGTGATATCAGGACTTCGAAAGCCATCTTTAATTGTGTAGCAGGGAGAGAAAGAAGGAAGGAGAATGAACTTGTAAATAGAACACGCCCATTCATTTATCAATTTATTTAGTAAGATTTGCCATGCTGTGCACTGGGCACTCTATAATGTCGAACACGGTCCACAAGCAGAGGAGACAGGAAATCGACAAAAATTTGCATGTAACATGACAAAGCATGTATGCGATAACGAAAATGCCAGGGGTCCGAAAAGGATGTTAATAGGCAGGCAGGCAGGCAGAGCGGGCCTCATGTGACAGACAGTTGAACCACAAGCTAAGGAATGAGAAGGTCAAAGAAGCAAGGAGACTGCTGTTGCTATGGGGCCAAGAACAGAGGCCATCAGGGCAGGGAGAGCGATATCCCAGAGCAGGAAGGATAGGAAGCCATGGAAGGGATCTGTACCCACTCTGAGCTAAACTCTCTCTGGGAAACACAGCCTTGAACTGTACAGTCTTGAGAAGAACACCGAGACCAGTACTCAGCATGGAGCACGGAGCTAGAAAGGCCTGATCATGCTAGTGGAGCAGAAGGGTTAGGGTTTGAGCAGTGAGGTCGGGCAGTGTGGCTCAGTGGGTAAGGGCGCCTGTCAGTGAGCCTGATCCCTGCTGGACCCCCGGACCCGCAGGGTGGAGAGGACCAACTCTCTCAAGTTCTCCTCTGGCCTGCAAGTGTGCATGTGTGTACACACTTGTGCACAGAGACCCAGTGAATGGAAACATAAAACAGACAAACAAACAAACAAACAAACAAAAGCCATCATAAACTCACGAAATGAAGAGATGGTTATTTACCTAATAAACATACTTTTTAAATTAACAACTAACCAAATGTCCAGGCAGAAACGGTCCAAGTTCCACATATAGAAGGAAGGGGTTCCTTTTGGTCGACCCTCTGATAATCAGCCTTTGTTTTAAACAAGCGGATGACACAGAGGCTTACATTGTTGGTCCTCTAATTTAAAAACCAACAAGGTGGGCCACTTTTGTCTGCTCATATATAGTGGTAACTTCTTACCACAGGTGGCTATTTCAGAAATGAGTTACAGCTCGTCAAGTACTCGGCCCACGTGCTTAGTGATTTTAATGATACGATTTGTTGCTATGAGACAAAAACATGTTGTGCGGGGGAAGTAATCTGCTAGAAATCATCTGACCTCAATTCAAAGGCTTTTGATTAACAGCACTAACATCCGCCTTCTGGAAGGGGAGCACACCCTGTGATTAGAGCTTTCGAGTCCCTTTAAAGCGAATAAAATGTTATTAGGTACTCATTAATGGATACGGGGAGCAAAAAAATGGCTGCAAATAGTAAAAAAAACTTCACTTGAGTTCACTTTCAGCATCTCCCTCGGAAAAGCTTTCAGGGCCCTGCCAGTTTCTCCTCTCTGACCTTGTCTTTCTCATCTCTGGAGGGCAAAGCTGATTTCTAAAAGAGCGAGCAGCAGACAAGAAGCAGGCGGTACAGCAAACCAAGACTTAGCAAGCAGGCTGCACAGTTCAAAATGGTTCCTCTTCCATGTGTAAGCTGACTCTATTACTAACTGCTTATTGAACGCTGCCCATGCAGCTGTACGTTGCCTGGTGAATGATTTCAAAAAGTCCATCCCCCGCCCTGCTCTTACAAACCCTTCCCAGTGATGAGCAAAATAAAACAAGGGAGGCAGAAGCTAATGTGGTGAGGGTGGGTCCCCTCGAACAGGTAGGTGATAAGGGCCATGAAGAAGTTGATCTGTGAAGATCAAAGGCAAGATCTTTCTGAGTAGCGAGGATCCCAGAGGTGGTGACCAGCTTGGGTTGGGTATTCAAGATGGTAAGCCTGTGACGGTGTTGTGGGAGACAAGGTTGATGAGAGGGACCTGGTCAGGAAGGCTGAATCCTAAGTGCTATAGAGTCCTGCAAAATTACAGTTAGAACTGTCTCTAAATCCATGCAAAGCTAACCTAAGGGAGACCGGGGCTCCTGCTGGGGACATGACCACAGGACATTCTGTCCTTTTTAGCCTGAGCAGCAGTAGTGACCTGCCTGGCTGCCCCAAACTCCCCCTGACCATCTAGACCTCCTGGAATCTATCTGATCTGCTCTACGAAGGCCGTCAAAGCAAAACTTTAGTGACAGACTTTGAGGAAAGGGAGAAGACAGCAGTCTCCATGGTCCTTTCTCCCCATTCTTAGAGCCCCCCTCTAAGTCCTGGTTTCTTTTGTCAGCCCTGTGCTGGGGCAAGCCTGGGCAATTCCCTTTCTTCTCCCTTTCTTCAAACCTTCTGTTTGCAATAGTTAGGGCTTAACAATAGCAGGACAAGGGTCATGTGTCAAAGCCAGTAGACAGTCTAGGTTGGAGGGTCATGGTCACTTTCTGCAAGAGGAAGAACGGTAGGAAGGACCCAGCTGATATGAGGACCAAAGCAAACAATGAAATGGCTCCGGGGGGGTTGGCCTAGAGTAGAGAGTCTAGCCTGTGTAAACTGCCAGGGCCATCCCACCAAGTCCCCGAGTCCAGACAGTGGGGACGTTGAAGCAGCCACACTAGTAGACACACATTTGTGTTTGCTCTTCTGAGCTGGAAGTTGCCACTCCCTCGAATGATCCCTTAAAAGTGTCCAAGGGCTCTCACTGCATACCAGACACAGGACAGCGCCACCCTCCCATACTTCACCTGGGAGATGAGGGCCAGGGCCTGACCTCATCAGCCTGACCCTGCAGAGTGAAACCTAACTGTGCCACACCTCTTTGCCAGTTTATTTCTCGGTTTCCTTCACATTACCCTGGCAGGCAAACAGAACTACTACCGTAAGTTGGGCGCGGATTTAAAATCAATGCCAGTTTCTTAAACAAAAATGCTTTGTGTGACCTTATGGGTTATGTCCAGATTAGAGGTGAGAGCTTGGGTCATGAGAAACTTAACACTTGCTTCTCTCCAATCTCCATGTGCCTGCACCTCTCAGGTTTCCCAACTTCGGCCCTCTGGGCCTGTGTAATGCCCTCTTACCACCACCACCACCCCCCACACCCTCCCCCCAGGCCGCATGTCTCTCCTCTGACTCTCATTTCAAATTTCCGTTATAAGTCTGCACGAGTATCTACCACAATGCACCAAAGGCCGCAGGAGGCTGCTGGGTCCCCAGGAGCTGGCGTTACAGTCATGGTGAGCTGCCTGACCTGGGTGCTGGGAACCAAACTCAAATCCTCTAGAACAGCAAGTCCTCTCAACTGCTGAGGCAAATCGCCCAGCCTTGAGTTTTTCTTTATTTCTCCAACAGAGTTGGCTGAGCTGGCCTTCTCTTGGGACCCTGTTGCTCTGGGGGCTTCCTAGGACCAACTTTCTCCCAGGTCACACCTTCACATTACTCTAATCGTTGCTCTTTAAAAATAATTAATTGATTGATATTTTTATGTTTATGTGTGTGTTCGTGTGTGTGTATGTGTGTGTGGGGGGGTGTATGTGTGTGTGTGTGTGCATGTAGAGGCTAGAGGGACATGTCAAATGTTTTCCTCAATCAGTCTCTACCTTATCTTTGGAGAGACGGTCTGTCACTGAGTCCGTAGCTCACTAACTCGGTCTGACTAGGCAGTGAACCCCAGGGATTCTCCTGCCTCTGTCTCCCCAGCCCTGGGCCTGTGTTGCCCAAGCCCAACTACTTGTATGTGGGTACTGGAGGTTTGAACTCAGGTCTTCACACTTTCATGGCAACTATCTAGTTGACCAAGCCTTCTCCCTGCTCCTTCTCTATTTTCCTCGAACCAAGTGCACATAGACTGTGGTAGGAGAAAATGTCAAGTTATAGGATCTCACTGACTCCTTTCCAGAGGACAAGCCAAGGTGTTACTCATGTATGTCTTGCAAGAAGGAGGTGTGTGTGTGTGTGTGTGTGTGTGTGTGTGTGTGTGTGTGTGCATGTGCACACATACATACTTAGTAGTGGTAGGGAACATAGTAATTTTGTTGCTGTTTGGTTGGTTTTGAGACGTGATGTCAGTATGTAGATCAGGCTGGCCTTGAACTCACAGAGATCTGCTCCCAGGGCATGTGGTACCACATCCAGCCCAGCCCATAATCTTAAGCCTACCACATTAAGCCCTAGGTTCTAGATGTTAGGAGCAGTGGTGCGAGAGAGGCTCTTCATGGTTGGATTAGCCTAAGCATTTTTTTAAAACATGACTTAAAAATATTTTTTTGAGTTTTCTAGTTAGAATGTCAAACATGTGATTTCGCAGATGTTTTTACATAGAAGAAAGTTCAGTTCTGTGACTATTATAAAGTGATTAGTGGTACAGAAATATGACAAATAGTGTGGAGGTAGTTGCTCTCTGGCCCCCCTCAGTTGCTATCAGAAGAAATGAACTTACGTGGTCCTTCGCTTGAAGGAGCTGGAATCAACCTCTGCTACTGCTGTGTTCACAGATGGTCATGGCTACCCTCCAGCAGCAGCCTACCAGCAAGTCATCCAGCCTGCTCTGCCTGAGCAGGCCCTTCTCGGGGCAAGGGTGAGAGGCCTGCACCCTATGCAGAAGGTCATCCTGAATGACTCCAGCCCCCAGGACCAAGAAGAGCGGCCTGCACAGAGGGACTTCTCTTTCCCAAGGCTCCCAAGGTATGAGGATGGCAAGACCCACCCCCACCCCCACATCCTGATGCGAAAAGGATGTGGCTGTTACAAGACGAGCACATAGTAGGGTCTCTGTAGGCCCGTCCCAGGTCAGTGCAGCCACACAGTGAAACGCCCAGTACGGACTGTTCAGGTCAGAGCCCGGTAAAAAGAGGTTGACAGGGCTCTCCTTCTGCACTACCACGTCTGACTTCTCCTTATTTTGTTTGGTAACAAGACCATCCATACGAGCTGATCTCTCTTCTGCCACTTCCAGAAAAATGATGCTGGTTTTCAAAATGCTGTCCAACCCTTTGCTTTGGTCTGTTATCCATTGCTATAACAAGGCATTTGAAGCTGAGGACTCAATAAAAGTTTATTTCATTAGTTCAAAGTTCCAAAGGCACATTATGGCTCAGTCACCATCATGGTGGATAGCATCATGGCAGGAGTATGAGGTAGAGGGAAGGATGGTTGATGATGAGGGTTGATGACTGGGGGGCATTTGCTGGTTTCAAGGTCATTACCCTCCTGAGTCACCCTCACAAATATCATATGCCACTTTGGATTTATTTTCTCTTGTTTTGTTTTAGTGTGTGTGTGTGTGTGTGTGTGTGTGTGTGTGTGTGTGTGTGTGTGTGTGTGTGTGTGTTTTTTTGTTCGTTTTTGTTGAGCTCGGGTTTCTGTGTAGCCCTGGCTGTCCTAGAATTCTCTTTGTAGACCAGGCTGGCCCTGCATTTGCCTCTAACCCTGAGTGCTGGGATCAGATATGAGTTGCCTTACCCAGTTTTAAATTAACCTTTCTTTTGAAAAAAAAAAAACATTTAGATTTATAGGGGGGTTGAAAGGTGCTACGTAGCAGATGTTTCTATAGCATTGATTTAAGCCCGTTCTGGTACCCCTGAGTTCTCATTTTAGTCCAACAAAGAATGTTCAGCTAAGGAGCTAATTCTCTGACCACAGACTGGAAGGGGAGCTTCAATAGCAGACGTTTACTCTCACTAATCTCGTGATACTAATTGTATGTGAACGGTTTTGAACATTATTGATTACTATTGCTGCAATAAAAACACCATAACCAAAGCAAGTTGGGGAGGAAAGGATTCATTTGGCTTATATTTCTATCACTGAAGAAAGTCAGGACAGGAACTCAAGCAGGGCAGGAACCTGGAGGCAGGAGCTGGTGCAGAGGCCATGGAGGGATGCTGCTTACTGGCTTGCTCAGCCTGCTTTCTTATGAACCCAGGACCACCAACCTAGGGACAGTACCGCCCACAATGACCTGGGCCCTCCCCATCAAACACTAATTAAGAAAATGCCCCCCAGTCAGATCTTATGAAAGCATTTTCTTACTTGAGGTCCCCTACTTTCAGGTAGCTATAGTTTGTGTCAAGTTGACATAAAACTAACCAGTATTAATTATCAAGGCCTTAACATTTCTTTATCAAACCGGTAATCATCTTTTGTAACAATAAAGCAACTTTGTGTATAAAAAGATTCAGTATGAATGATACGGAAATGAATCCTCTAGTAGCTGAAAGTATATTTTAGAGGCTCATTTTCTCAGTATTTATGAAAACATGAGATAAGTAACTTCCCTAAACTTTCTCTGATAGCTGAGATTTCATGATTTTTTTAAAGTTCTAATATTATGTAAAACTTTAAGAACTTTTAAATTACTTTGGGGTAAAAACATAAGCAAAAACCTATATTAAAATCAGACATTCACAGTCTTATAATCATAACATTAAAATTTTACAATATGAAACTATTGGAAATATAAAACAAATGACAATCATGGTCTCGCTATCCTGACTTTAACACGCTTCCAAATTTGCCTCCGGTTTTTAAAAAGGAACAAAACATTATAGGTATAGTTTTAATTTCAGTGTGAGAGGTAAGTTACAGGAAAGAGACATCATTCTAGTCCCCTCTCCCCATCTACTCCAGATGTCTATTCTGTTTCCCCTTCTAAGTGAGATCCATGCAGCCCTCCCTTGAGCCCTACTTGTTACCAGAAGAAAGGCTTGTAAACCTCCATGGGAAGAGAAAGAAAGACAAAGCAAACATAACGCTTCTCACTTATTTTTCTGTGTGTGTCTGTATACCTGCGTGCTATAGCGCACGTGAGGACAGAGCACTCGTGGAGCTGGCTCTCTCCTTCCTCCACATGGGTCCCAGGGATCCAGCGCAGGGCGTCAGGGCGTCGGCCTTGACAGCACCTGCCCTCGGAGCCCCGCCATCTGACCTGCTCACCTGCAGCTGATTTGGGCAGACGGAATTTAATGTGGGGAATCGGATGCTCATAGAAGTGGAGGCTAGGGGAGGGTCAGAAAACGGTCCAGGGAATGGAGCCTCCTCCTCCCGCACCCCGCACCGCTGCAACTGACGCAGAGGGCGGGGCCCTCTGCCCCTGCTAGAGCTGCAGTGGCAAAAGAGAGATGCTACCCCTGTCCTCAATATCCAGGGACGCTGGATTTCCTGAAAAAAAAAAAAAAAAAAAAAAAAACCCAACCAAACCCCACATACCTGCTATTGTTTGCCAGTGGAAATTAGAGAAGCAGCAGAAGCAATACATTTCTGTTGTTTTCTAAAGCTCACACCCGAGGGCCTGCGGTTGTTTTTCCCCTCAACACTCCCAGGAATGTCAGCAGGCAAAGAAATAATGGAGATCCCATGTCGCCAGTCAGATTTTTCACCTATAGAGTAACAAAAGAAATACTTTTTAAAATTTTTGACTTTATTAATTTTACTTCCCGCCAGCAGTTTCTCCTCCCAACTCCTCCTCCTCCCGCCTCTCCCTTTCCCCCACCTCTCCCCTCCCCCAATCCACTCCTCCTCTCACTTCTCTTCAGAAAAAGGCCGGCCAGCCTCTGTGGATATCAACCTAACCTTCTATGCCATGTCAAGTTGCAGAAAGACGCGCCCTCTCCTACTGAGGCTAGACAAGTAGAGGGGGAAGGTCCCAAAGGCAGGCAACAGAGCCCGAGAGAGACAGCCCCTGCTCCCACTGTTAGGGGTCCCAAGAAAACCAAGTTATGCAACTGTTAACTTATGTGTGAAGGGTCTGGGTCAGTCCCGTGCAGGCTCCCCGGTTTGTGGTCCAATCTCCGTGAGCCCCTGTGGGCCCAGGTTAATCGATTCTGTAGGGGTTTGTGATGTCCTTGATCCCTCTGTTCCCCACAATCCTTCCTTCCCCTCTTTCCCAGATTCCCCCAACCCCATCTAATGTTTGGCTGTGGGTCTCTGCATCTGTTTCCATCAGTTGCTAGGTGAGGCCTCTCTGATGATCACCGAGCTAGACACCATCTATGAGTATAGCAGAGTATGACGAGGAATCATTTCTTGGACTCTTTATTTTTGCCATTCATGTTTGGGTCTGACGTGGGTCTCTGGACTATCCAGCCTACTGCCCTCTGGGCAATGTCAGGGGTGGGCTTCCTTTCATGGCATGGTTCTCAATCTGGACCAGTCCTTGGTTGGCCACTCCCACAATTTCTGTGCCACCTTTGTCCCAGCATAACTTGTAGGCAGGACAAATTGTACCTTGCAGGTTTTACGGCTGGGCCGGTGTCCCAACCCCTCCACTGGAAATGTTGCCTGGTTATGGGAGATGGCCAGGATCCCCCATTGCTAAGAGACTTAACTAGGGTCAGCCTCATAGATTCCTGGGAGTTTCTGCTGCCCTAGCTCATCCCAGAGATGAGCTCCTTCTGTCCTCCCACCAGATCTGCCCTGTACCTATCCCCACCCCTGTCCAGTCCCCTCTCCCCATCTACTCGAGGTGTCTCTTCTGTTTCCCCTTCTAGGTGAGATCCATGTAGCCCTCCCTTGAGCCCTACTTGTTACCAGAAGAAACGCTTATAAACCTACATGGCAAAAGAAAGAAAGAAAAAACAAACAAAAAACTTTTGAAACATAATCAAACGTTATCTATCGTGAGCTAAAAGTGTCCTTTTTTTATCTGAATGCCTTTAATTTTAGCTTTCCGTGTCACCCATCATGCTATTTTGTTTTGCTGGTGACCTCGTCTGACCTGTACCTGGGATTTATTTTCCCAATTAGACAGACCTTGGATAGAGAAATCAAACCCCCGCGTCCCTCTTTTGACCCCAGCACAGGTCCTCACATATGGGAGCCAGCTGGCTTGTTTTTTTATAAAGGAAACTCCACGGGACACCCCCTCCCCCCATCTGTGTCAGATAAGAAACAGAAGCAGAGGGGAGATCGTGCATCAGAATGGTCCCACAGTTTATGTAAAGTTTTTCTGTCTCCCCAAACTCTGCCTTTGTGATGAAGATAAAAATTTTGTGTAAACATATTCCCTCGCAGGGACCAGCTCTACCGCCCATCATCTAATGGAGCTGGAGCTCCCGAGGAGTCCTTGGACCGTCCTGCAGAGCTGAGACCACATGGCCCCCAGGCTCTGTCCCCAGCTGCCGTGCCTAGACCCCCTAGCAACCCCTTAGCCCGAGGAACTCTGAAAACCAGCAATTTGCCAGAGGAATTACGTAAGTTGTTTGCATCGTGGTTTTCTTCTCCTCGGGTTTCATGCCCAGTGAGTTTGTCTTAGTCAATCATCTAAACTCTCAGCCATGTTTTACATATACGGTAAGATTTACCTTTCCCCCTTTTCAGTGACCTCGAGCTCAGAAGCGATGCTCCCAAACTGCTTACCACCAGATTTTCCTTAACGCACAGGAAACTACAAACGACACCCATACTTCTTCCCTCCTCAGTGAGGCTCTTCCGTGACGTGCCCCTGGGTAGATGGATTGGTCGCTCATGTGGCACTGGGTGGGAACCCAGTGTCTCGCTGTAAATTAGCAGCAGCTCTCAAGAACAAGGTCGTTTTCTGCAGCAGTGAGCAGTCTGGTTTGAAGAAACAAAAACTGTCTCACATTGCCCATACTGCTTCACACCTCGATGCAAACTAAAGAAATTTAGTTTTATTTAAAGAAATACCCCACTCAGTGTCTGGCAGGGAGGGCTTTGTCTCCTACATTTTGCTTCAAGAACCAGCAGTGTTGAAATATCACCAGACTGTTCCGAGAGTGAGGCCAGCTAGGATTCTCAGTTCCAGAAATCTTAAGCAATCAGTCACTACTTATGAATTATTATCTGCTAGAGAGGCTCACTCTTCCCGGAACTGGGACACTCAGAACCAAGCCTCAGGCCTTTGCTTTGCTAATTGCTTTTGTTGACTCTCCACTCAAAGTCACTTCCGGCTCTGAAAGACTTCTGTGACCATGATGGCTATGGGTTTCCTGCCAAAATTCTGTTTCTGAGCATCTTTTTTTTTTTTTTTTCTTTTTTTTTTTTTTCCGGAGCTGGGGACCGAACCCAGGGCCTTGCACTTGCTAGGCAAGCGCTCTACCACTGAGCTAAATCCCCAACCACTGTTTCTGAGCATCTTACAATCATATACACTTCAATTACACAAAATATCTGAGTGGACAGGCTAACATGGTGTTTGGTCCCAATATTCTGTCTTATCTGGGAAGGGAGTCCTAAAATTATCATGCACGGAGGTGGAAAAGGATCAAGCCCGGCCCAGATGCCTGCCTGCTGGTTTCTTCCACCAACACACAGGGTGCTTTCATTTGAGAGCTCTGTTCCCATCTGGAGCAGTCTAAGCACAGATAAATGCACACAGAGTCATCTTCTCAACATCTCTTAATCCTCTGCCTCGGGGTTTCTTGAGATTTAACAGGTTCATTCCACACTAAAAGGCATCTACCACGGCAAACTGCTCGTGAAGAAATCTCTCTGCTGTCTGAGAAAACAGCGGTTCTGGCTGGGTAGGGCAAGCTTGTCTGAACAGTTCTGTCCGTGGCTTCTTGCTGGCTTGTGGGGGAAGAGGACACTGCAACACTGAGCTGCCCTGAGGCACTGCCTCCCCCCTTAAACGGCTGATCTGGACATCAGACTCCTCCTGCTTCCTGACCTCTCTCCAAAATGAGCCGAAGGGTTCAGGGCAGCAGAGAGCATCTCGAGATCAAAAGCAGACGCTGCCGGGTGGCCCCTTAGCAAGCCTTAGCTTCTTAGCCTGCTGGGAGAGCATTTTCCTTGGGCACAGGGCCAAGTGTCTCTAAGAAACAAGGCAGTGGCTTGAGCTGAAAGGACAGGCTGGCTGTGGGTGGTAGCTTTTGTAGCATCTCCCGTGGCATTCCATGAGACCTCTAAGGCTTGTCTGAGCCTGCCCTTACTGTCCTCTGTCCCTCCTGTCTTCTGTTTTCTCTGGACAGTATGTTCTTTCTTGGATAGCTCCCAGCCCTTGTCACAGGGGACAGCGCGATCCACACCACCACAGGCATAAGCCCTTGGACCACCCTCCAACACAAAAGGCAATGACCACGACTTAGAACGGCCGTGTAGAGGAGAATAATTCGATTACTTTCAACAACAGTGACAATTTTTCTCCTAGGGAAGGTCTTTATCACTTATTCTATGGACACAGCCATGGAGGTGGTGAAGTGTGTGAACTTCCTGCTGGTGAATGGCTTCCAAACCGCTGTGAGTACTTGGTTCTGAGAGAACAGTTCACAGTAACGATAATGAAAAAGGATGAAGAGTTGTCTTAGACAGTGTTTTATTATTTAGGTGATTGGGAATTAAATGTTTATGAATTTAGATACTTGTTTTCTAGGTATCTATTTATCTTTTTAACGCTGGAAGTCAAGGCCAGGGCTTCATTCATACTAGACAAGGATTTCACCGCACTGTAAACTATTCAAAGTCTCCAACATTTCTCCTCCCCAAACCCATAATAGTGGTAATTCCCACCGTGGGTCCTGCTGGTCCTAGCTAAAGGAAAGGCCTGGCTTTACCTGCACTCTTCCTCCCCAGCAGTCCCCACCAGTGTCCCTCCTGTAGTGTAGGACGCTGCAAGGTCACCAAGGTAGCTGTACTAAACCAGACTCCTCTGCTCTGTACTGGGTTGTGAGGTTTAAGGTAGAAGCCTGGGTACTCCACTGCACAGGGCTGGGTACTCCACTGCACAGGGCTGGGTACTCCACTGCACAGGGCTGGGTACTCCACTGCACAGGGCTGGGTACTCCACTGCACAGGGCCGGGTACTCCACTGCACAGGGCCGGGTACTCCACTGCACAGGGCCGGGTACTCCACTGCACAGGGCCGGGTACTCCACTGCACAGGGCCGGGTACTCCACTGCACAGGGTACTCCACTGCACAGGGCCGGGTACTCCACTGCACAGGGCTGGGTACTCCACTGCACAGGGCTGCCCTGCTACACCTTCCTTCAGGAGTGAAGATTCTGCTCAGGGAAAACATGGCCTAGTCTAGGTCTGGGAGATGACTCTAAATCTCTCCTGTGGGTCCATTGTAATCTTGGTCCAAAAATTCTCAGGCACATAATCTTTCTGTCTCCCTGCTAACCCCTGAGGTAGCACAGCTTAAGGCTGTGTATATTCTTCCTTAGGATAAACAAAATACCATGGGTTGTTACTCTGGGGACTGGCTTTCCTCAAGCACCGAGCTTCCTTCCTTCCCAGAAGCCTCTCGTAGGCATTCAGCAGCAGTGGATTCCAGAGAAGAGCGGAAGATCGGCAGAGTAGGGGTGCTACCAGATAAAGAGGTGGCTTAATGCTGCTTCGTACTTTGGGATATCTTTTGGTTGGTTTGTTTTTCAACACAGGGTTTCTTTGTGTAGCCCTGGCTGTCCTGGAATTCACTCTGTAGACCAGGCTGGTCTCAAACTCACAGAGGTCCTGTGACTTTGCTCCCAAAGCGTTGGAATTAAAGGCATGTGCTACCACTGCCTGGCTGTTTAATAGTTTTTATTCGAAGTTTGTTTTTTTCCTGTAACACACTAAAAAGCAATTTTTTTTTTAAATTTTGAAAAAAGATGCCTCAATTTATGTAATCCAACTTCACGACTCTCTAGATTAACATTTTGCTCGCTCATTTCCAGAATAAGACGGTGCTGGGGCAACTGTGACTAAAAGCCAAACCATGAGGCATGAGGCAGCACATAAGAGCTTACTTTTTCTCTTCTCCAAACATAAACATACGGGTTCTGACTGCCCCTGGAGAACAGCCACGGTTTTTAACCTCTAAAAGCCTCTAATCAGGGCAGTTCAGGGTGGGGGGATTTAAATGTACCCTTCACTCTGTAGAAGACTGTGTTTGTGACCAGCTATGTGTTACATCTGACACACTGGGATCCCCTTAGTGAACTGAAACAAAGAGTCACTTAAGGAGAGTTTAATTAAAACAGCAACAGCAACAGAATAAAGGTTTGGGTAGGTTTCTCGGAAGTCCTTAGGGAAGACTGTCTTGTCCTGCCACCGGCAGGACACTGTTACCAAAGGGACAGGGAGGTGGTGCCTGAAACCTGAAGACGGTGGCTGTGTAAGTCAGCCAAAGGCTGGAGAGCCAAGAACATAGTTGGTTTCATTGTGGATCCTCTCTCCTTGGCTGGAGATGGCCATCCTCTCCCGGTCTTCACATGGTCCCTCCCTTGTCTGTGCACAGAGCTGTTCATTGATTCTCTCTTCTTCCAATGAACACCCATCCTACGGGAGCGGGGCTCACCTAGCACCTCACTTTACCTGAATTATCACGAGAGGCCCCATCCCAAATCCAGTCACATTATGAGGTAATGGCAAAGTTTCAATAGATTAATTTTCATTTTATTTTTTGAGACAGGATCTCACTTTCTTGCCTAAACCAACATTTCCCCCTATGTCAGCCTCCCAAGTGGAGACAGTACACGTGCAAGCTGTCACCTCCAGCTAACATGCGTTTGAGGGGCACAATAGCTCACAACACACCAGCAGTGTGGGAAACTTGTCATAGACAGGTCCAGATTTCTGATGGAAATCTAGAGAAGCAGACACCTCCCCGAATGTCTGTATCTGAAGCACAGGAACAACTTCCTGAATAATAATGACCATTTATGGTGGGTTAGTGTCATTTATGGCATTATGCTATTTGTCTCTTTTGTATTGCCATTGAATTCTCATCACTGCAGTCATGAGGGTGGAAAGCAGCACAGCCAGGAGTAGAACCCAAGCCGCCCATTGAGATCTGAAATGCTGACACATCACTGATTAGTGCAGTCTTTGACCAGCACATACCTTATCATAGTCTCTTTCTGTAGGGAGCTTAGAAGCCAGGGAGGAGGAGGAGGAGGAGGTCATAAGTGAGACATTGAGTCAAGGAAGGAATTCGATAATGGAGTGTTAGCTATGAGTGGCCATAATGTGTGAGGGTTAGGGGATGGGGGGGGGGGTCAGTGTGACTTACAGAGCACAAGGGCTTATGCTGTGCTACAAGGGAACTAATGTGGGGGGAAGATAGTAGCTGCCTCAGGATGCTTGATGAAGACCGGAGTCTTGGTTGGGTCTATTCTAAACAGCAGGATAATGCTAGGGTGATTAATATGTGTACACTGAGTCTAATCAAATAATGCTTCCCCAAAGACCTTCTGAACTCATCTACTCTAGTACATAATATATTCCCTCTTCTTCCAACCAGGAGTGCCTTGTAAATATCACACACACACACACACACACACACACTACACACATGCAGACACACAGACACACATGCACACACAGAGATACACACACTACACACATGCTCACACACACTACACACATGCTCACATACTACATACATGCTCACACCACACATGCATACACACACAGATACACATACACACACACACACTCTACACACATGCAGACACACACAGACACACACAGACACACTCTAAACACACACTACACACATGCAGACACACAGACACACATGCACACGTAGAGATACATACACCACACACATGCATACACACACTGCACACATGCTCACACGCTACACACATGCTCACATACTACACACACGCATACACACACAGACACATATGTTCTCCTCTCTCTCTCTCTCTCTCTCTCTCTCTCTCTCTCTCTCTCTCTCTCTCTCTCTCTCTTCTAGGAGAGAAGACTACTGAGTCTTATCAAAGCCCCAGAGTTCTCCACTCTCATCCTTAACCCCGCCCCACCAGCTCAGTGATTGTTTTTGTGACTATTCCTTGGATTTCGCCCAACTTTCATGCAATCCTGTTGAGATGTATAATTGAAGCCGGACATAACCGTACTCATCCCCCAACACCACAGTTGTGTTGTGTCTCAGCGTTTATGCACTACATGTGCACGAAGGTTTCAGAATCTGCCTTTCCATGTTTCCTGTTGCAGACACATAAATGTACTATTTTTGTCTTTGCGGACATATCCGATTTAGTGACATACTGTGTCTTTCCGATTTCTGAACATGTAGTTAATGTGTAGCTGCAGACACATTTTGAAGTGAACTGCTACATTCTAGCTATGAATATTATATACTCAAATATCTATGAATGTTGAAAATGGCATTTTTCACGAGCCTCTTGCTTCTTTGTTTGGACTCACAAGTTCCTCCTTGCACTAGTTTTAGGGCTGCAAATGTACGTAGCAACCTGTTTTTCTTGAGGTCTGCACTCAGAGAAAGGTCTTGTTAAGAGCCCTTCTGCCTATTCTCTTTTTGTAGATTGACATATTTGAGGACAGAATCCGGGGTATTGATATCATTAAATGGATGGAGCGCTACCTTCGAGATGTAAGTATATTCCAAAATTCTGAGGATGTGTGCTGGTGAGAAACACAATTAGGCTGTGAAGCTATTTCTCAGAAGAAAAACTGATGCTCTCCCAGAGTCTGAGCCCGAGGAAGCCTGGACAAAGCCACTCTTGTTGTTGGAAGCTATGCAAAGACTTGGAAAGGCAGGATGGGGTCACCCTCCTGGACACGAGGAGGCAGGAAGTAACGGTCAAACCAGACACAGGTGGTTGATAAAAATCAGCACAAACAATTTCTAGACCAGACTGGGAAAGGAGGAAATGATGACGGGGGCGGGAGGGGGGGTGCAGCAGAACCCAGTTGAATCGAGGCCTTTCTAAGCGTTTTGTAGGACTGGGCTGGAGCTTTGAAAGCTAAGCAGCGTGCCACCCCAGGGCACCCACTTGCAGCCCTGTGATTCGTTTTCCACAGACAGAATCTATACGAGCCACTGGGACACTCTGTGCTTTAACAAGATAGAAATTGATTGCTGCCAGCACGTCCGTGTCTGGGTACTTCTCTGGGCAGGAGTGGGTGGGGTGTGAGTCTCAGCGGGCTGGGCTTTGCTGCTTTCCTTTTGTCTGCAGCCTGGTGTTTGCTTTGTGCTGAAGGGTCTGCTCCTACTGACTGTGCTAATGTGCACAGGAGAAGCAGGGCAGTGGCGGCGCACGGTGACTGACAGCTCACATCAGGCTGCAGGGAGGAAGGGCACTTTTTTCCGTGCAGTGGTGATGCTTCTCTGCCTCCGTGCAGAGTGGTGATTTCGGATTTCATCAGATGTTTATTAGAGAAGGTTGTGGAGGACGGGGAGAATTCTTGTAGGGTGCTGGGCAGTGGGGAGGGGGAGAGGCGACAGCAGGCCTGTGTGGGGGCTGGTGCCTTTTGCTTTCATAGAGAGAGGGACTAGTCCTGTGCCCGCCAGCAGGTCAGGGACCGAGTATGGTCCTGCTGGCCAGTTTCCAGCTGGCGTTCACCAAATGAACCACACTCCCCCTTCCGTAAACACGCTTTTCTCCTTCTCATTACAGAAGACAGTGATGATAATCGTAGCAATCAGCCCCAAATACAAACAGGATGTGGAAGGCGCTGGGTCGCAGCTGGACGAGGATGAGCATGGCTTACATACTAAGTACATCCATCGGATGGTGAGTGAGAGACCACCGGGCCTGGCTCTTCCTCTGGAACAGGCACCCTCCCTAGGGGGGCTGCTTCTTCATTCAGGGTGAGCGGATGTCGGGGGAGACTCTCAGAGCTGCCGTGCCAGGAGAAGCTATTTCGGTGATGGCTCTGTATACTCTGAACTCTGAGACCCATGGAGAAGCACCACTCCTCCACCCAGGACTCAAACAGGTCCTGTCAGTAACTAAGAGATGTTAATCAAGGCTCTAGAAAGTAGGGCTTTGCTCGCTTGGATATTTACCAAGTGTGAAGTCTTTAGGGGCTAGAGAGTGAGCGACTGGGTGAGTGGAGTACTATAGCTGTTACCTTCTGTTCCTTGCTCTTCCAGAGAGGCGAGGTGCAATGTGGGAAGGACAATTCTGTATGCCAGAAAAGCATGTGTCATGTATGTTAGCTCCCTAAACACAGGCTAGATGACCATGGCCCAGGTACTTAATCTTACCCTTCTGTGACCCTGTTCACAAAATGGATCACATATATGGTATATATTATAACACACACACACACACACACATACACACACACTCACACACACATACACACAGACACACACAGACACACACATACACACACACTCACACACACATACACACACAGACACACACATATACACACACACTCACACACACATACACACACATATACACACATACACACACACATACAGACACAGACACACACACACACAGATAGACAGAGACACAGACACAGACACACACACACACATACACACATACAGACACACACATATACACACACACATACACACACAGACACACACACAGACACACATAACACACATACACACACATATACACACAGACACACACACATATACACACACACTCACACACAGACACACACAGGCACAGACACACACATATACACACACATACACACACATATACACACAGGCACACATACACTCACACACACATACACACATACACAAACAACTCACACACACATACACACATGTACACACACATATACACACATACACATACACACACACACACTCACACACACAGTGCTATGAACATAAGTGAACTAATAGTCCAGGCACTCAGCACACAGAAAATACTTAACCAGAGAGACTGTTGTTCGTTTGTGATAGGCAGGGAACATTCTACTGCCAAATCTGTGCCGTGGGGCCTTCTTAACTCAAACCATGGGAGAATTTGGAAGTTGCTCAGCGGCTCGGGGAAAATATGACTCAGCTTCAGAATTAGCTGCTTTATGGCCTACTTGTCATCTTGTCCTTTGTAGGTTAAAAGATACTTTGGAGACCATTTCTATTTTAACTAGGAAGTGACTTTCAAACTGTCTGTGGAATCTATATACCTGAGGGCAGGAGTGGCCTCTAACCTCTCAAACTAGAGCTGGTTTCTCTGGCCTGTTTGCTTACCAAAGGCCCTGACACCTGAGAAGGAGTAGGGAAATCACTGGACTTGAACTCAAGCCGGACTTCAGTTCTCGGCTTGTGTGAGGATGAGGCATGATGTCTCTCTCACTGCAAGGACTACGTCGGCAGCACAAGGCAGGAAGCAGTCAGAAAGCCTCAGGCCACCTTTCTCCCAGAGAGCAAAGTCGGATGCCGTCCGTCCGTCCTGTGAGTAGAGGGTCAAAGCAGAATGTAAGCAGCGCTCACCACCTGAGTCTTTAAGATCTCTGTCACCTCTTCCACCACGCGTGGGCCACTTGTTTGAGTTACAACATAGAGTGGAAGCTGAGGTGAGGTGGTAAGGTTAAGGGTCTGGCCCAGGGTCAGGGGCTAAGCCTGCCTCCTGTCCAGCCTTACCCAGTGCCAGCCTGTGGAGTCTGAGAAACAGCATTCCTAGAAATAAACTGATCCATGAAGGTCGTGGCTGACTGGATGCTTCTGTCCTCTAGCTGTCTGTATCGTGTCTGCACATTCCCAGAACACCGACGTTCTGTCTACATCTTAAGAACTTGCCAGTCTCGGGAACCAGCAGCTGGTACTTGGGAAGGACGCCAGGTCCCTACCAGTTCCTGGACAAACCTGTTTAGTTGTGCTGGTATATGGAGAAGCCAGCCAGCACTACACACAGTTCAACCCAATGACTGTGCCAGCTATAGCCATGTGGTCCCCAAATTTGGCTCCTTGGCCCTAATGTCTTTGGCTTTTCCTCATCACAGGAGGGACTGGATGTGCCATCAGTATCTCCCTATTCCCAGGCTGACTTCCTGGCCTCCTCCACGCACCAGTGAGTGATTACTACACAAATCCAATGATGTCTTTAGAAAGCCAGTATCTGAAAGAAAGTAGGGGAGACAATAAAAACATACTGCTAAGGGCTAGTCCTTGACAGAGTGGGGGCCATTGGACAAACCAAGTGGGCCACACTGCCCTTGAAGCTGAGTGAAGTCCGCCTCTCTGCTTTAACTCAGCAGATCCCCACGCCCCTGCCTGCAGGTGCTTACTTTGCGTTGGCATGGCTGCTACTTGAGTTGCATATATGGCGTACGCTTTTGCTGTTGTCTTCTGTTTGGAAGGGAGCTGGCCCTGAGAAGACCCTGGTGGCAGATCTGCATTGTGTGAATCTGTGAGAGTGGGGTTGTCGGGCCTCCACGTTCACTTCTGGTTTTTGTCTTCATGCACGACAAAAGGTTCTGTTCTAAAAGTCAGTAGGAGGATGAAGATTGCTCCTGGTACAGAATTCTTTGTTCTCATCCTTGGCATCAGATGGCTGAAAACTCTGCTGGCCTTGGCATCTGGAAAACTTTAGCTCTCTCAGTATTGGAAGTTCTGATTTCGTTAGAGTTCTTATAGGTAAATCCTCTCGGGTGAGCAGAGTTCGAAGCCTGATTGATTTGGTGAGGGAACCACAGGCCTAACAGAGTAAGCTCCTCATGGCTGACCTCCAGTCCTCTCTGTCAAGCCCATCTGTGCCCCAGAAGTGGATAGCAAGGTGACTGCAGTCAGACTAACACACATCCTCATCTCCAGGCTCTCACACCCTCTGCACTCCCCTTCCCCCGACTTTTGTCTACCCATCCAGAACTTTCTTCATGCCCATGGGTCCCTCTCCTGTTACTGTCCTCCAGTCTCCCCGAAGCAGAAGAGACAGCCCCTATCTTTTTTTTTTTTTTTTTTTTTTTTTTTTTTTTTCCGAGCTGGGGACCCGAACTCAGGGCCTTGTGCTTGCTAGGCAAGCGCTCTACCACTGAGCTAAATCCCCAACCCCAAGACAGCCCCTATCTTGAGCATCACACTCTTCGTGCTGTCCTCTGGGTTAGCGATTCTCCTTCCTGCCTGCTCACTACATCCACAGCTTTGGGAGGACTGTCCACATCGTATCAGTGCCCTGCTAAACAAACAAACAATCTTAGGCTTTAGCCTTTACGCGTTTCCATATTATGAGTGCTCTCATACCTGGCCATTGGAAACAAATAATATAAAGTCATAAACTAAAGAATTGGCAGAGAGACATAGAGCTTGATCTTATGAACTGAGGTGACCCAGCCCCACCCAGATCAGCACTCAAGAGGCTGACAAAGGAGGGCTGCTGTCAGTTCAAACCCAACCTGGGCTATGCAGTCAATTCCAGGCTAGTCTAGGCTACTAGGCTACACGTGAGATCCTGACTCAAAACAAACTATATATGTATATATATATATATATATATATATGTGTGTGTGTGTGTGTGTGTGTGTGTGTGTGTGTGTGTGTATACTCTGTGTGTGTGTGCACACACATTTATACGTGCAAATGCATTTGTCACTAAACAGAGTAGAGATTAGAGAAGAACTTGAAGGAGTCACTTCTCTCTTTCTATCATATGGGCTCCAAGGATAGAACTTAGGTGGTCAGGCATGGCAGCAAGCAAACAGTTGCTATGCCACCTTTCTGGTCTCCAGAAAGTGACTTTTAATAGGTCTTCAGTAAGTGGCCATATTACTCAGGGTTTTGTAGAAGGATAAAACTCTCACCATACATACATGCATGCATACACACACACACATATACATGCATGCATGAATGCAAACATACATACATATGTACATACATGTACATCTCCACATATATTTGGAGAGAGTATGTGTGAGAGAAAGGGAGTTTATTAGAATGACTTAAAGGCTTACGTACAGGCCAACAGTGGCTGTCTACCAATGCAAGGTTATTCAGTCCACGAAGCCAGATTTCTCCTCTGGTCTTCAGTGTGTACTGGAATCCTGAAGAAGTCGGCTCTAATCTGGTGAAGGGATGGATGTGCTAGAGAGAGCGAGAACAAGCAGGCTGAGAGATGCTTCCTTCTTCCCTCCACAAAGGCTTCCAGCCCGAGGTGTGGCCCACATTAGAGGTGGGTTCCGCATTTCAGAAAGATCCGGATTAGAAGTGGATCTTCCTCCTTTGAATGGTTGAACTGAGCAAAAATCCCTCACTGGTGTGCCCACCCAGTTTTAGTTTTTAGTTAATTCTAGGTGTCATCAGGTTGATAGCCAATGATGGCCATCGTAGTGGCCCATACAAGGAAAGTAGCACAGTGTGTCACGGAGAAAGCTTAAATTATAAGTAACATGGCTCTCAAGCAAGCAGCCCAGAGTAAAGTTGCCATGCGGACTGGTAGTGTTGCTGCCACATCAGCTCATCCTTGATCCTGGATTAAGTCTTCCTGTTTGTTTGGTTTTAGATGCAGATCGAGTTTATAAATCAGGGAAGCATGAATTTCAGGTTCATCCCTGTGCTCTTCCCAAATGCCAAGAAGGTAAGCAAACAGTCAGTCCTCAAGGATTCTCTCTGTTTTCAAATCTGGTTCGATGACTACCTGGGATTTTACGTTAAGAATCTTGTCAGCGCCTTGACAACCCTCAGTGTTACCAGAAAGATGGACACGTTTATGTCCCCTGGGCTCCGAGCGGTCTGAAGTGTTATGGGGTAGGACCATGGCTGTCCTGGTCTCTCTGTGTACAGGAAGGAATGGTTTGTGCACAGTTACTTTTCTGTCGCTGTGCTAGAACACCCCGGGCGAGGCGGCGAGGCGGTGAGGTGGGGGAAGGGCTCGTTTGGGGCTTGTGATTGCCCAGGGAAGTGTGTGAGCAGGCACCTGTGGCATCCAGAGCTGGAAACTGAGCTGAGGGCTCACATCCCGATGACAAACAGAAAGCAGACAGGGTGTGGCTTCTGCAACCCCAAAGCCTGCTTCAAGTAAGTATTTCCTTCAGCAGGCCCGTACCTCCTAGGCCGCTCCAAACACCAACTGGAATCACCCACTGGGGACCAAGTATGCAAAGGCCCAAGAACATGAGGGTGTTTATCCTCTAAAGCTTCTTATCCCACATTAGAGCCAAAGTATGGACACTGCTTTCTGCTCCACATAAATACTTTGCTGCACACAGTTCAACCCTCGCACCTGTGGAGTGCGGGCACTGAATCCGCACAGCTCTCTAGGTGAACCTTGCTGGGGTTCGCATGAGGGTTCTCGTCATAGTCCCAGCTCTAGACAGCTCTAGAGAATACAAGCCAAGCCATCAGAGAACATTCCAGGCCTGGCCAAGGGAAGACAGACGCTAAGGAAACAGCCTGAGACTCAGACCAGAGCATTCAGCTTGGGTGCAGCCTCATTCTGGAGGACTCCTAGATATTAGGACTGCACTGGGACCTCTGCTCCGCACAAGAGATCTGTGGCTTGAGCATGCTAGGCTCATGGGAGTGACAATATTAGGTGTGGCCTTGTGGGAGAAAGCCTGTCACTGTGGGGATGGGCTTTTGAGACCCTCCTCCTGGATGCCTGCAAGAGTCTCTCCTGGATGCTTTCAAATCGAGGTGCGGAACTCTCAGCGCCTTCTCCAGCACCGTGTCTGCCTGCAGGCTGCATGCGTCCTGCTGTGGTGATCTGGACTGAGTCTGTGAAACCGCGAGCCAGCCCCCATTAGATGTTTGTCTTTATGAGTCGCTTTGGTCATGGTGTCTCTTCATAGCAACGGAACCCCTCACTAAGACACCAGTCTGTGTGGACGGGACACATAAGGTTGAACAATGCACAGGGCACATGAAGGGACCCCTCATCCTTGCTGGCCCTTGCTCATCCAGGGGCTAAATGCAGCTATTGACCGGCAAATCCCGCCCCCACCCGGTCTCCCCCTCCTCTGGACTCTATTCTAGCCACCTTCTGCTTCGCCATCCAAGAACTCCAACTCTATCTCTCTAGTTTCAAAATTCTGTGACTTCCCACTGACTTCCTTAGCTCGACACATGCGGCTCTTTGGAACAGCACTGTGTCCACTTTCTCCTTCTCCCGTCGTATCACCTGAGGCCCCAAGCTTTGGTCATAACCGGGCCATGTCAGCAAACCTCACTCGTGTTCTCTGTCTAGGGTCTTTGCCCCTTACTCCCTCTCCTTAAAATGCCCTTTCCCAACCTGCTAGCCTGGGGAACTCTTGCTAATCCTTGAACCCTTGCAACCTCTCCAGCTGTGGGGTTTTCTTTCCCCTCAGGCCTATGTAAAGCATTGTGACTTTCCTGAGCGCTTTGGTTAATTACAGTACGTGATTCAATGGTACATGTTAGGGGCACTGGGACTAATTGGTTAGAGTCATTGGCTCATGCATATGTCTGTGTGTTTGTGTGTGTGTGTGTGTGTGTGTGTGTATGCATGGAATGCATACATAATGCTATATATATATATATATATATATATATATATATATGCTATTGTTTTAAAATTCCACTTGACAGTCAGTCTCCTTATGGCCAGAGCTTGGGACATGCTGGCTACTTGCTATACGATGGTCTAGGAAACAGTTTATGCTGACTTTGCCTCCGTGTGAGATCTTGACTCCTCAAGACAGTGTGACCTTTGAATTGCTTATCTTCTGCACTCAGCATGAGTGCTGGCTCTCAACTCAGGCTACCATCCTCAAGGCAGCTCATCTCAAAATGCAAACCAAAGGCCTTACAGTGCCCTCCAGGCCTCGTGTGACGCAGCCCCTAGAATTCTGGCCCTCTTCATCTGCCTGCTCTGCTCTGGCCACTGACGTTCTTGCTTTTGAACACACGTCCATCTTCCATCACTCTGTGGCTTTTCTGACGCACCTTCCTAGGCACTGCAAACTCCTCTGATGGCGCATTTCACATTTCATTTCTGTGTCGATGCTGAGCTGATCGTGGTCTCTCCTCACCAGAATGTGTGCTCCACATGGACAGACGGTCCTGAGGGCTGTCCTGGGGGTGACGGAAATTAGCCCGTGGAACCCCAGCCTCACAGCTCTGAGCTCCCTTCTGCTCCTTCCTCTTCAGGCCAGAGCTGAGGTCGGAGTGAAAGAATCACGAATTAGATTAAGCCCAGAGCGCTGGCATCCTTCCCCCAAAGCCACAGGGGAATTCGCATCATTCAGTGTGACCTCAGTCCTACCCCTTTCATGTGAGGTGGTGAAAAGCACATTGACATGCAAAGGGCAGGTAGCCCAGGAGACTGACAGAAAACGCTGCACACATGTGGTTTCCATAATGAGATGCACAGCCTGCACCCGAAGCCAAAAGAGCTTCGAGCGCACGCGTTAAACCCTCCAAAAGCAAAACAGCAGCTCCCAAGACAGCTCGGCGGCGGCGGGAACACCTACGGAGGGCGAGCCAGAGCTGTTGGGAACTGAGGCCCGGACCTCGAATCCGGGCTCCTCTCCGTCCCGTGACCTTTGTTCCTGCCCTCTCTTCCACAGGAGCACGTGCCGACCTGGCTGCAGAACACTCATGTGTACAGCTGGCCCAAGAATAAGAAAAACATCCTTCTGCGGCTGCTCCGAGAGGAGGAGTACGTGGCTCCTCCCCGAGGCCCTCTGCCCACCCTTCAGGTGGTACCCTTGTGATGCCAGCCTGTTCTCACAGCATTCGTCCAGCCGAGCTGGTTGGTGGCACTCAGGCCTGGAACACCTCTTCTACAGAGTTCCCGGCCTCCTGAGTCTGAGGTGTCCTCGCCCGGCCTCCAGTGCTTCTGGGAGTGGATGCTGCAGGTGATGACTGCCCGGGCCTATGGCCACAAAAACTCTCATCACTTCAGCTACTCTTATGAGTTGGCCAGATGCTCTGTGTCCTTAGACCAGTCTGAATCGTGCTCAATTAATAAAGTGATTATTCTTTGTAAGAATGTGTTTGTCTTAGTGGAGGTGGGCATATTATTTTATACTGGAACGGGCAGCTCCCGGACATCAACAAAACTGCTCAGATATAGTATTAGGTAAATGTGACAGAGTTCTGAACTGAAGAATCAAAACTAGAAAGTTATGTCTCCTTTTAATGTGAAAGGCTTTCTTTGCGTTGAGGCTTTTAATGAAACAATGTTAATTGTAAAACTGTAATTGCGTGGGGAGTGTAGCTCAGTGGTAGAACATTTGCTTAGCATGTAGAAGTCCAGGATACAAGACCTCATGAAGAGAAAAAGGTCTGGCCATTTATGTAAAAATAAAGTATATGCATGAAGTAACAGGGGCTGTGTCATCCAGGCCAGAGTTATGGTCTAGTTTTCTTTGTCCCACTCCTGAGTACCCCTGTGACTAAGCAAGTCTTCTTGCTTTTCTGGGACTTGGAAGACTTATAAAATCATATGGAGCAGGGTATTTCTAATGAACCTGGAAGGTCTGGAATGTGGGCCTTAACCTCTAAATTCTCTTTAGAGAAGTAATGGGGTGTTTATTTTTTTTTTATAATCGCATCTCCCAGGGCATAAATGTAATTTTACTTTTTACTTCTGTTTTGTTCCGTTCTGTTTTTGTTTTTTTTGGAGATGGAGTCTTACTATGAAGCTCTGGATGGCCCGGAATTCAATGCATAGAGTAAGATGGCCTTGAACCCATGGCGATCCTCCTGCCTTGCAGTGCTGGGATTGCAGGTGCATACCAGCAAACCAGTGTCTTGGTTACTATTTCATTACTGTGAGCAGACACCATGACCAAGGCTGTGTTTAAAAGGAAGCATTTAATGGGGGCTGGCTTACAGTTTCAGAGTCCACGGTTATTGTGACCTGGAGCGTGGCAACAGATAGGCAGGCATGGTGCTGGTGTAGTAGCTTCGAGCTTATATCTTATCCGAAAGATGGAGGCAGAGGGAGGAGGGGGGAGAGGGAGAGGAAGGGGGGACAGGGAGGGAGACAGGGAGAGGGAGGGGGACAGCCTGGCATTGGCTTTTGAAACTTCAAAGCCCACCTGCAGTGACACACCTCCTCCAATAAGATCACACCTCCTCCTAATCCTTCCTGAACAGTCCACCAGCTGAGAAACAAACGGACCAAAAAATATATGAATTTGGAGTCATTATTGTTCAAACCACCACACCTGGATATATTCTCATTTTTTGGTTTTTTTTTTCCCCCGGAGCTGAGGACCGAACCCGGGGCCTTGCGCTTGCTAGGCAAGTGCTCTACCACTGAGCTAAATCCCCCGACCACCATATATCCTCGTTCTTAAGTTTAAACTTAACCAGTTTTTAAAAAGCAAAAAACCAACTGATTCATACTGATTCACAATAGCAAAAAATATACCTCAATGGTTTTAACGGACTTATTTGGAGAAGTCTTTCCGTGCAGCTCAGGCTGCCTATAACTGCTTAGCCCAGGCCGGCGTGTAATTTGTAATCCTGCTGCCTCTGCACCGGAATGTTGGGTTTATAAGTGTGCACCAATGCATCTGACAAAACTTGCTCCTCCCCAGCCCCAGTACTGGAGACTGAATCTAGGGCCCTGGGTGCTCTAACACTGAGGCATACCCCCAGTCTTCTGTACACTGCCTCATGAGATATTTCCTTCTTTTAAAAATGTCCTAAACAGTACCCTCAAATCAATAATTTGGGCTTATTCGATCTCCAACAAACAGCACACAGACATTTAGAAAACGTGTGTGTGTGTGTGTGTGTGTGTGTGTGTGTGTGTGTGAGTGTGTTTGTGTTTGTGTGTGTGTGTGTGTGTGATCTAAATAAACTATTGCACAGGGAAAAAATGGCCTTACAGCCCAATAGGTCAATAAAAAGATACTTGCTTCCTTTCTCTGCCTGACTTAGTAAACAAGTTTCAACTTTGCTCTGAGGTAGTCATCCCTCAAATGTCACTGTAGAGAAAGACAAATACTTTCAACTACAACAAGAAAAGTTGCTAGTGAGTTAAAAAGAACGCAGTTCGATTCACTTTATGACCAACATCTACATCGAGCAACATCTACATTGACTGGATGCTTTTAAACAGGAAAAAGCTAGCGTAAGTTAAGTGCTTGTTTGCATGACTTTATGGAAATAATAATTACTTTTGAGGCACTTGAGACCTAGTGGGATTTTCTTGTTTCTCCAACTCTGAATTCTGGGAAAGCATTTCAAACTTCAAGTCTTGTCCTCTTTTCATTATTGTTTTGGTCGAGGTGAGGCTATTATAGGGGATTCCACATCTGCAGAAGTAGCCCAGCAATTATTTCTTTGAAAGGTTCCCAGTTTGCAAAGATTTAGAATGAAATGTTATCAGCGCCCCACCCCAACCCCCTCGAGAGAGTTTTCCAGAGCATTCAGCAACTAGTTCCTTCTATTCTTTCCATCCCCAGGGGACTAAGAAAAAGGTCTCTCCTGTGCCACAAACAGTCCTTAAAGGGTTGGTAGCAGTTGGTGTGAAACAAAAAAATGTAAACCAAACAACACCCACAGTGTATCTGAGTGTGTGTGTGTGTGTGTGTGTGTGTGTGTGTGTGTGTGTGTGCGCACGCTCATAGTCACCTAGAGCTGACAGCTTGGCTCTGAAGTGTCTATGAAATCTGATGACCACTACCAGCAAAGGAATTATTTTAGAGCACTGATCCTCAGATTAACACCTGGTTTATTTAAAAATTACCCTGGTCCTTGTGTATCTATTTGTAGATATTTTGAGGGTAGAAATTGGATATCACTGACACAGTGAAAATAACCTTGTAACCCCTGACGTTAGTCATAATAAACTGATTTGGGTCAGGTGTACTGGTATAGACTCAGATTATTTTCTGGCATTTAGTGGCTAATTTTAATTTCAGTGACTGTCTTCAAAACACTTGCCTGTCCACTTTAACTTCTATAGGGTTCAAAGTTGTCTCAGCATCGGGCTGCAATCACAGTATTGGGCTGTGTTTTCCTCAGCTCAGATCAGAAGAATCGTTGCTGTGGTTATCTTCTCTTCCTTTCTCTTAAACAAATCACCCCCGTGAAAGACCCGAGTTTTTCTGAGTCATCTCAACAGGGGCTGCAAGTTCTCCGGTTTGAACTTTCCACCCTTGTTTTGGGATGTTTTGCCAAGAGCATTTTCCCTAACCCCTGCCACTTCATCAAGCACTATGCCGCCATTTTTGCCAGATGGGTTGCCAAGTCCTGTGACCGCTGAAATGACCCAGGGAGAGTCTTTTAAACTGCAGGATCTGTCTGTTTCTCTTTAATGTGCCTAGAAGGGTCTGGAAGTCCCTCTCCTAATAGCAGATGAAATGAGAAGGTAGATTACACTGTGGGAAAATACTACAAAGAAGACACACCTCTTGCCAGAGAATTTTGTGCTTTGAGAATTTCCGGAAACGGAACAGATAGCTCTGTGTGGGACAATCCAACAACGGACAAGAAGACAGAAGCAGCAGAATAATGACGCTTTACAGTAACATTTCTGTTGTGGGATTTTCATTCTGAAAGGGACCCTGGGCTTGGTTTTATGCAGGAATCAAAGATTTGTCCAAGTTCACTCCAGGGCTCTGGCCAGTGATCTAGCTTCAAGGCGGGCAAGCCCATGGAACCTTCTGGGGGTTTACTGGTATTCTTATCTACAGTGACAGAGTTCCTCCCTGGGGTAAACACAGCCTCCTGAGCATGGGAGGACTGAGGGAAGATGACCTCCATCCTCCTGCGGCTGCGAGAGTAAATGATCATGTCACAACTTGTGCTGGGAGAGTCTCTTTAGGGATTAATTATTACTGTGATGATATGGAGGTGGCTCTCGTGACACGCCTTGGCATATTTAGTCTGCGGTGGTTTGACGTGAACCCCAGGCCAACTTCAAATTCCTCAAAACCTTCCTGAGGCTTGAAGACAAAAATCTGCAATTATATCATTGTCTTTGAAAGCTGTGCGTGTGCGTCTGCGCGTGCGCGTGCGCGTGCGCGTGCGCTCTCAAAAAAATCAGTAATTTTTAAAAATGCTTCTTGCATTTTTCTGATGCTACAAAAGTGCTACTTGGAGAAATATGGAGAAATATGGAGAAATGAGAAATGCCTGGGTAACTGCCCTTGGGAGGGTGTGGGGGCGGGGCTGGCTGCAGGAACCGTACAGACCAACACGAGGCATAAAACGGCACAGAAGAATCCAATCGGTGTAGTTAGCATTCTGGAAGACCTGCAGCCAACGTTCCTAACTTCCTAATACTCTTCCTTTTTGTTTCCTTGAAAAGTGGTTTTGGACTCGGAGCACATGGTGAGCGGCGAGCCGCCTCAGCGCCCCTCCAGGGTGTCTGTGTATCTGCCTGCTCACAGGTTCTTAGCGTCAAGCCAAGCAGGTGGGACCTGTGGAAGGAATGCTCAGTGTGGCTGACTTTCGTTTTTGCCTTCTCAGGGGACGTCTGGGTGTGGCCCTAGGTCACGTTTATGGTTTAGGAAGTGCTGAGGAGCAGCATGGGCTGGTGTGGCTGGGCAGAGGTAACAAGGTCGGGTCTGCTCACCCTTTTCTAGAAAGTCTTGTGAGGAAGGCATGATCACAGCTCCCGGATCTCTCAGGGCTTGTAAGCTGAAACCACTAGGGCACATCTTTCTTGTCCCAGGCCTGACCTCCCTTTGCTCCCTTCACTGGAAAGGTGCTGATAGAAGAAGGCAGCTGTGGAGGGAGGAGGGGGAGGGAGGAGGGAGAGGGAGGAGAGGAGTGAGAGAGGACTCCTGCCTGATGGATCCCATTAGGCTTAGTGTGCAAAGCGCGTGGAGATGAAGTAGCTGCTCTGGTGTGCGTCCAAGCCGCTGTTCTATTTTTACTCTCTCCTGCATGCTTCTTAGCCCAGAGTTGTTTGCCTGGGCACCTGGATCAGCAGCAAAACGTGGAACTGAGCCACTCGGTAAAGCAGGGAGGAAGGAGGCCATTGATGCGGGCTTTGTTGTTGCTGACAGGGAAGAGAGACCTGGAATGTTAATGAGGACAGCTTTCGAAGCATGCCTTCGTGGCTAGCAAGGAGTTCAAAGGGGAAGGCAGACTCAGGCCGGTGAACCGTTGATAGAGAGACAGAGAAATCAATTATGCTGTTGCCGGCTCCCATGCCATTGTGCTGGAGTTGTTAGAGAAGGTAGGACAAGGACCAGATTTCAAAAGGAAACAAAGCCACGCGGCCCTGAAGTATAGTGGGTTTGCCATGGCAACTGATGGAAATGAGCCTCCGGGGCCTGAGCAGGTGTGCTAGCTTACAGAGTAAACACACTTCTCTCACTCCCTGGATTGTGTAATAAAACCTGTGTTTGGATTACTTTCCCTCGTCTTTGTTACCCACAGTATTTGGCCGATGCTCAATCGGCCCCAGGCTCTAGCTAGGGAGATGAATCAGTGTTATCAAAGGACCGCTTTGGAAACGGCTGGCTACAGGCCTGGGTGCCAGCTTCACCGGAGTGGCAGCTGGCCTCGGGTACCTGACTGGCCTTTGCCAACTCCCAGGCAATGCCTTGGGCCGAAAGCTGCTGGTTCTGGGTTCATCTAGGTACAACAGTATGGTCTGAACCTCATACTGGCATTGGTCAAAGGCTTCTTTCTCTATACCAGGGAAGTGTGTTTGGGTAAAGTCAGGATCTGACTGAGTTAGTATCTTGTATTTTGTCTGTCAAGGTTCCTTGAGTTCAAGGACTCACCGATTTTCCTCTCCAATCTGTTGTTATCTACAG